>NC_051179.1:127222253-127399753 GCF_013339695.2 Rhipicephalus sanguineus | reverse complement strand
CGCGCTCATGGGGCGCTGGCGGCCGTTTCGCTAGATTGATATACACCAAAATTGGTATTTTGCGACGTGACCGTGTGACGAACATAAATAATAGGAGTTAAAATGAAAACCATGACACGCATTTTCCTCAATGACATACAAGACGATGTATGCAGCTCTTTGCTGGCTGCTTCGCATTACATCGATTCCCACAATGCGTGGGATCTGCCGGCTTTTTGATACTGAACGTGTTGCTTGCCATAATTTGTCCTTAATGCTGGGATTTTCCGGCGTTGCTGACGCATGGTATAATGCGTATTGTCAGGCGGGTTCTGAAGACACTGCGGCTTGTTTTGTTTCACCCATTGCAGAAGTTTGAAGTGATACAGTTTTGTTACCGTTAGTATTACGTATTTTTCGAAGAGTGGCTTAGTTTTCAAGCCCTTGATAATACCATGGTACTGCTCGAATGCTCGTAAAACTCTTTTTTGAAGAACTAGTAATTTTTGATAGTTTTTTTGTGTAGTAGTACCCCATACCAAGATACCGTATGTCATTTTAGAGTAGAAAAGAGCATAATATAATTCTAGTTGTAACCACTTTGGTAAGACTGGGCTGAGCTTATATAAACAACCAACGGTTTTACTGAGTTCTACCGTTAGTTTTTCTATATGTGTGTTCCATGTCAAGCCTTCGGAAAACCATACACCTAGAAACTTCTGGCTGGTGACTTGCTCTATCTCTTTGCCCTCAAATAAAACAGTCGAACTATAGTTACGCGGCTTATTAGGTGGGGCAAACACAATGTATTTCGTTTTACTAACATTTAGTTGCAGTTTATTCAAACTAAGATAAGCGGACAACTTTTGTAGGTAGTTATTAACCTGGTGTTCAAGCTCTAGAATGGATGTGGCGCTGAAGAATATGTTAGTGTCATCAGCATACATTATTAACTTGGGAGAACATGGGATATCACACAGGTCGTTTATATAAATTATGAGCAATAGAGGGCCAAGAATTGACCCTTGCGGTACTCCTCTTGTAATGTTTAAGTAAGTGGATGCACTGTTGTTTATACAAACATATTGATGGCGGTTTGTCAGATAGTCTTTCATTAACTCAAGAACCACACCACGTACGCCATATTTGCTAAGTTTACCCGTTAGTACTTCGTGACATACCGAATCAAACGCCTTCCTAAAGTCTATGAACAAACCGAGTGAGTACAGTCTGTGTTCGATGTTTGTGATTAGTTCATGTTTAATATTAAGCAGAGCTGCTTCACAAGATTTATTTTTTTGAAAACCATACTGAGCCTCACTGATCACATTATACTTGTCAAAGAATTTGTACAAGCGTACGTTTATTGCATTCTCGAATACCTTAGATAAAACAGGAAGAACGGATATTGGCCTGTAGTTTGTGAATTGCCTTTTATCACCACACTTGAACACGGGGCATACTCTCGCTATTTTTAGGCGGTCTGGAAAAATGCCAGTTTCAAACATTCTATTTATTATATAAACAATCACTGGAGCTATAATATCAGCTACGTATTTTAGCGGAGTTGCCTTGATCTCATCAAAGCCAGCGGCTACGTTATTCTTAATCTGGTTTATTAATTGTATTACTTCCTCTGATGTCACTGGAGATAGTGATACTGAGTTTTTAAGCCCGTACTCTTTTAATGTAACACAGGGAGCTGTACTGCTATCATTTTTGTATTCTGCACTGGTCACAAAGTAATCATTCATCTTATTCGCTGCGTCACTATCAGATAAGGTGCCTGCACTGGTATGAAAACATAGCGGTGGTGCTTCTTTTTTCTCCGACATTAGATTCTTAACCTCGTCCCACACCTTCCTAGAGTCATTTTTTATCTTCGTAAACAACTTTTCGTAATATGTTTCCATCGCACGCTTTAAGTCGGTGTTCAACCTATTTCGGTATTTTTTAAACTCTGAGAACGCCTCCAGGTTCCGTGACCGAACAAAAGTGTTGTACATTTTATTTTTTGTTTTAATCATTTTCAGTAGTTTTTTATCAATCCACGGCTTCCTTGCGCGTTTGGGTTTTCGATTTCGCAAGGTCATTGGAAATGCTTGATTATAACATAATCTAAGTTTTTCAAAAAATGCCTCGTATGCTGCATTTGGGTTTCTTTGCTCAAACACGCATGTCCAATCGACTGATTGAATATGTGAGCGAAACACTTCTAAGCGTGCAGCACTAATGCTGCGAGATAAGGCTTCCGCTGTGGTTTCGCGTTTGACGTGCATATTCGGCAGTAAGCAAAAAATTGGTAGATGGTCGCTTACGTCAGCTGTTAGCAGTCCAGAAAAACAGTCTCGAGAATAAATGTTTGTTACACATATGTCGAGTGAAGTTGCACTTTTTTCAGTTAATCTTGTGGCTTCCGTAATAAGATTGGTGCATGCAAGGGAGTGTATGATTTCAATAAACTTTTTAGCTGCAGTGTTACTCGATAACATATCTATGTTGACGTCACCCATTATTACAAAAGGCATCGAAAATCGACATAGAAAAGAAAGCATACGCTCCAAATACTCAAAAAAATCTAGTTTGTTGCCCATTGGTGGTCGATACAGTACTGCAACTATTAATTTCTGTAAACGAACCGACATGCATTCAATGTTGTTGTTTATTATTGAAAACTCAGAAATAATTTCATGCCTTAAAGACGTGTTAACATAAATTGCTATACCACCACCTCTACCGCTTGACCGCACGAGACCATTATATGAGTAACCGTGGAAATGTGGCGGTTTTTCCGTTTCTGTTAGCCAGGTTTCCGTGTACATCAGAATATCAAAGCTGTGGGTGATCGAGGCATACAAGTCACTAAGTTGCTGCTCTTTATTTCTAATGCAACGCGTGTTTAGGTGTAGGATTTTAAACCGTTTAGAATCACATGAAAAAGTCTCGTTAAAAGTGGCAACATCGTAATAGCTACACGCTTCAGGACTGTCCATTGCGTATGCGGCACTCTACAAGTACACCCAGAAGACCGCGCACTACGTGCCTTCCTTCATCTTTTCGGTGTCGCTGATGCATGCAATCCTCAACACTGGTGAATTTTCATCCTTCCTTGCAAACACTTTGCCTCCTGCAGTCCACACGAATTTCCATCGTAGTTCCTTCTTTCTTTGTACTGTGGCACCGAGCAGTTGCTTGCCATAGCGGGTTAGGTGTTCATTCACATAAACTCTGGGATTGGAATCCAAGTTTGTTTGCATCTAATTTTGATTTCTTCGCTTTGCTGAGGAAAGCATTTCTCTTTGTTCTACGGATGAACCGGACAATCATGTTTGATTCGTCGTGCCACGATGACAAACATCAATGTCAGCTTCCGTTACTTCCTCTTGTATGACTACACCAATTTGTTTGATTATAGCGACTGGTTCACCCTCAAGCGGAATGCCCTTAATCTCAACATTATTGGAACGCTGATACTGTTCTAGCTCCTCTAGTTTGTTTGTCAGTTTCATGTTTTGGGCACGAAGTTCTCTGTTTTCTTTCAATACTTCCGGTAACTGCTTCGTGATTTCACCAATGCCCTCAAATTTTTCTTTTAAGCCTCTGATTTCTAGCCTAAGCTCACGCTTGAAATCTTCGAAGGCCTTGGTCATTTCTTTAGCCATTGCAACAGCAAACCAACAGTAAACCAACAGCAAAGACTATACAAACAAAACAAGTGACAAATTGTTCGGCAGCAGTGCACAGTTCTAGAGTATAGCAGGAATTTCCAAGAATTCTGCCTACCTGTAAAAGCAAGCGCAATATTTAGGTGCTGCTCAGGCGCGCACCGCTGCCGAACTGTGTCGAATTCTCGCTGTGCTGGTCCTTTTAAGCCGTCGGCACTTTAGGCAGTCCTCGTAAAGTGGGCGTTGCCTCGTCTTTCACGCACGAACACAGATGATGCAGGTGATACCCGGGGCTCGTCGCGTAGATCCGTCTTCAACTGGGCTGGGCAGCAGCAGTTCCTCTCGTGGGTCCGACAACACTGTAAAAGCAAGCGCAATATTTAGGTGCTGCTCAGGCGCGCACCGCTGCCGAACTGTGTCGAATTCTCGCTGTGCTGGTCCTTTTAAGCCGTCGGCACTTTAGGCAGTCCTCGTAAAGTGGGCGTTGCCTCGTCTTTCACGCACGAACACAGATGATGCAGGTGATACCCGGGGCTCGTCGCGTAGATCCGTCTTCAACTGGGCTTGGCAGCAGCAGTTCCTCTCGTGGGTCCGACAACACTGTAAAAGCAAGCGCAATATTTAGGTGCTGCTCAGGCGCGCACCGCTGCCGAACTGTCCGAACTTTTCCGTCCGGAACTGCCGAACTGCCGGAACTGCCGAACTTTTCCGTCCGGAGGCTGCTTTTCCCAAACACTGAGTGACACTGCTTCAGCCAGTCACGACAAGAGTGAGCCGACGACACGATACTACGCCACGAATGCATAGCACGGAAGGAAAGTCACGCAAAACGATCAGCCAGACACGACAAGAGCGAGCCGACGGTACGACACTACGCCACGAATGCATAGCACAAAGAAAGTCACGCAAAACGATCACTTGCAATTACGCTTGACGACACAGATTATTCTGGCGGACTAAAGAACGACCACAACGAGACGGATCACGAACAATGCCGTCTAACGACGCCAAAATGGCTGTCTCGTATTGATGGCTTCAACTTTGGATTAAAGTAGCCTCCATGAACGCCTACATGGTTTCGGTTTTGTTTTGGTGCTATAGAACACACATCCATGCGTAGTTAAAGCACTATTAAATAATAAAAGGGTGGAGGAGGCGAAGTGTGCCCTGTGTGTGTGTCTGTAAGGGCTGTAGGGGGGAGGGGGCGCAGGTGAACGTGCATCCCCTGCTCTAGGGGCTAGGGAGAGTGCGGTGAGGCCTTGTGTGTGTGCCTAGCGCTCAACGTTTGCTGAGCGATTTGGTGGCCCGCGCGGATTATCGTGAAGATATAGTTTAGCTGTGGCGGGCAGAAATGATGACCACGCGCGCTATAATTCTGGTAGTATTGTCGCTCTTTCGGAGACGCGGTAAAGCGTCGCCTTGATAACCGGTCTGCGCTGTTATCATGCCAGCTTTGCGGCACATGTTTTTACGGCCGTCGAGTTAGATGTGTTCCCGATTGCCAGTGCGTTCAACACCATTCACGTTCATTTCACTAATAAGCATATGTTTTCTGGCATACATGCTGTCGTAGGAATCTACAAACCTCGCTTGCAAATGTGCGAAGATTCGCAAATTTGTCAGCGCTGCCATTGTTAAACGTTGTGATAACTCTCAATGTTTCGCTTGGGAGCAAGATTTTTTAAGAACCCTGTTTACTTGTAGACGTTTTCGACGCGCTGTTTCAGCAATATCGTAACTGAAGCCATAACACAATACGTGCGTAATTCCACATTTTACGATCCCATGCTATATATTCTCCACCAAAAGTTTTCGGTATACCACAAGCCAAAGCAGCGAACTGTATCTTGGTCGCAGCCAGGGAAGCTTTCTTAAAAAAAAAACCCACCCTGTATATGCAGAACCATCACTGACTCCCTTCGAGCAAGGGAGTCATCTATTTCATTCAGGAGCGTCGACCAGAGCATTGTGACTCCCCTTAGAAAAAAAGGTGGTCATCGGCTGCCACGAAGAGAGTCAAGCAGACGTGACTCCCTTTTGACTCTCTTTTTTTTAAGAGTGTAGGCATGTCGCCCGGAGTGCGACTTCACCGCACAGTTGTGGATGCTAGCGGGACCTATGCGCTACTCTGCTACCTAAAGGTAGCATATACAGTAACTCTAGGCGTGCCCGGTGTTCTTTGTTTTTTCTTCCACATCACGAGTGGGTACAGAAAAGGGCCACTGTGTCGTGCGCGTCTCAAGGACAGCTTTCAAATTTAAAGAAAATTAGGCGTGTTGCGTGATAGAAAACACCCTCAAATTCTTCCGAGATTTGCTTACCACCAGCGGTAAATAGTGTATATAAATATCTCACTGTTATTTCGCCGGCGCATGCATGGGGCATGGTTGAGTTGTCTAGTGCAGCAGGCTGGCGAGCGAGGGGTCGACGGTTCGAATCCCTGATACGGTGCTTCGGAATTTTTTCTTCTCCTTTATTTTTCTTTGTGCCTTCTTTATATATTACATACATATACATATACGGGGCATGACGGCGACGGCAAAAATCAGCCGAGCGTGTCCATGTAATTGCTATCGCAATAAAAAGTAAAGAATGGTTCATTTGACTGCATATTGGTAGAGGATTCCTCATCCAGAGGCCCGAAGCCAGGTTTAAAGGTATTCCGGCGTCCCTAAGGACAGCCGGTCTGGAGGCGCTCGCTCGCTAGGGAAAATATTGTCCACCTCATTTATTCCATGAGGTAACTCTCAACACGGCACCTCAAAGAGAGAGGACGTATCGGACCACCTGCGTTCCGTTCCAGAGAAAGAGCGAGGCGGGCCTGTCATGTTTCCCAAACAACCACCATTTCCGTGCACCAAGAAGTTCCTTTGACTGAAGCTTAGGCGCTGTACTGCCACAAGCACCGGGCGGATGACTCGATGGAGGCGATCGTTATCTTCTCGGTAGCGGCGGCGACAATGCGACATCGCCATCCCAGGCGCATGATGCCCGATACCCTGCACCTAAAAACGTAGTCAAAGAAACGGCTCAGCTTGTCACTAGTGCGAGCCCCGCGGATGGAATAATTAAAACGAAGCGCATGATATTTGGATAGTGCTGTGCAGTGTCGGGAAACTGCATGCGATCCGGAGTTCTGGAGTACGGTATCTGCGTGCGGATATATCTGCTGGCGCCGTTCGGTGAGCGTCTGTTTACGCCGCTGGTGCGGTGAAATGCGACACGATCAATCCATCTGTGCGCGCAGCCTTACTTGTGTGATCCATGCACGTAGGACCAATATCCATTCTCTCCGAGGAGTCGTCCAGAAGGCGCCTGACGACTCATTTGGTTTTCAGGCCGTCGTTCCCGTTCACGAAAACATCCACGAGAATGATAAATGTCATTGCTATTAACAGTTTTACTTTTTTGAAACTTTGAAAGGATGTCTTTATTCTGTCATTTATCTTACACGGGCGCGGAGTATCCTGACATGACCGACGAAGCAGCGCTGCGGGAAAACAGTACTTTAAGGGCGGGTACACAACTTGCTTACGTTACGGTCGGTTCAGTAATCCTCTGCACGAAAATACAGAGAGCACGCAAGTGCTTTTTTTGTTGTTCATCCCACTCTCGCAGAAGTGCGGCACTTAAAAATTTCGAGCATAGGAGATACCTGCGTGGTGCCCATTGGAAAGCTGTTGATTTCGTTGCTGCAGCTGCTCTGGGTCAAGTGACGAGCACCCGAAGGCATTACGTGGATGCGGCTTTTTCTATAAATTGCAGTTAGATCGAGTCTGGAGAGCCAGCAAAGCCCGCGCAACGATGTGCGATAATGAAATTACCCTTGAGATGCGATTACGCAAGCGGAAACTATCGCCGAGACGCCACATGTGTCAGTGGTGCGCAGCCCGGAGATAACGGAACTTCTGAACCATCCGCGCCGTTCTCCATGGTAACGCCAAGAAGTTTTTTTCGCGAATCAAACAGTAACGCACAAGCAGTATTTTATTACGTGTTTTATTTTGATAGCTATTTTGATCAAAAGCGATGCCTTGTACTCAGGACTCTCGACGTCATCGGGCTCATTCCTAGATATCCCACTGGTGGCGCGTATTGTGTGCTACACTTAGGCGCCTTAATGCCATTGTTGCCACGAAGCAACGAAGTAACGCTGACATATCGGGGGCCCCTAGCAACACTTACTTTAATTTCTCGATTAGTAGAGCATTGCTGTTGATAACACTGACGCTTTAGACCTAACCAATGAATGACATTTCACTCTGAGATAAAATGTTAGTTGGCTTTAGTGTTCCCCAAACAACTTTCACGGTAAATTCTAAAGAACAAACTGTCCTCCTCCTCTTTGAGGTTAGCCCACAGGCCCAACACATTTATGGCTTGTTTTTATGACGACGGAACATGTGGTTCGTCAGCTGGTATTTTTGTGAAAACGATATATTGCAGAGGACGCATGACTAGGGACGCTCTCCTGTGTGAGTGCGGGTGTGCATCACGAGGCTGGTTTTTCGCGAAAATGATGCACTGCAGTGGACACAGTTAAAGGGACGTTCTCCTGTGTGAATGCGCATGTGCGCCACGAGGTGGTATTTCTGCAAATAGGACGCATTGCAGTGGACACAGGAAAAGGGACGCTCTCCTGTGTGCGTCCGCATGTGTCTCACGAGGTCGTAGTTCTCCAAAAAGGAGGCACTGCATTGGGTACAGGAGAAGGGAGGCTCTGCTGTGTGAGAGCGCATGTGTAAATTTAAAGAGTCTTTCCGCGCAAAGGCTGCATTGCAGTGGAGACAGGAAAAGGGACGCTCTCCTGTGTGCGTGCGCATGTGTCTCACGAGGTGGTATTTCTGCAAATAGCATGCATTGCAGTGGACACAGGAAAAGGGACGCTCTCCTGTGTGCGTGCGCATGTGTCTCACGAGGTCGTAGTTCTGCAAAAAGGAGGCATTGCAGTGCGTACAGGAAAAGGGACGCTCTGCTGTGTGAGAGCGCATGTGTAAATTTAAATAGTCTTTCCGCGCAAAGGCTGCACTGCAGTGGACACAGGAAAAGGGAAGCTCTCCGGTGTGCGTGCGCATGTGGATATTGAGGGAACTTTTCCGCGAAAAGGATGCGTTGCAGTGGACACAGGAAAAGGGACGCTCTCCTGTGTGAGTGCGCATGTGAGCCACCAGCTTGGAGTCCTGAGTGAATGTAGCTGGGCACATGGGGCACCGGAAGGGGCGCTCGCCCATGTGTTTCCCAAGGTGTCTAGTCAACTGTGCCTTATTTCGTGTCACATAGGTGCACTGCTGGCAGGAATACAGTCGACCTCGTACAGGCGCCAATGAAGACGGCTCCAGGGACGCAATAGGCAAGGCACCTGCAAAGCCAACAAGAGCACACAAAGGCCATGCAAATTATATGTTAGGTCCTATGTATAACTGGACTGCTGCAGCAGGCAATACACAACGGTTTCTCCACATGTGAGTGAAGTTGACGATCACCTTTTCTCACGCAAACCAAAGCTACTGTTATGGCAACGGTGCACCAACCCAGCACATTTCACCAAAACTCCCATCTTGCAGCACATGAGTGCTATGCTTTATACATGCGAAAACAGGTTCCAAAATAGAATCTGCTGTAGATGTCATTCCGATTTTATATCTAAAGATTCAAACGTTTCTGAATATGCGCCAATAAACCTATTAAACTACTTACTACCCTTTTGTTCGCATAGAAGTATCCACAAACACTGCAAAGCAACACGACCATTTGAGTTTCCAAAACATGAAGCATGTGAAATACGATATGACTGAAAGAAGTTCTTATGACTGAAACAGAAAAATATGAATGAAGGAAAAAAAATTATTAGGGTTACAATGGCATCACGGTTTATGGTGTGAGAACCGCAAGGACATTAATGTGCATTACATATGGTGCTGTTTCCTTATATTACTGCCACAATTTACACGTTTCCTGCTAATGTCTCTATAGTGCTTCAATGAAAGCATAATGATAACAGGGAATGCAATGTCATTTAATCACGAGATTTAGTCACTTACAGTCACTTACGAATCATTAATTACATCTTACAATGTCAAATCAAAGTGCGACTACCGAGAATTACGTGAACTGCAAAACTGTTTCTTTCTGGACAGGCAAATATGTAAAAACAAAAGTACATAATACATGGTCTGAACGAATGTTTCTTAGGACAACGAGAATTTCTTTACGCTGATGATTGAAATTTAAATGTTGGAATGAATTGCATTATTTTCTTGCCAATTTTAACAAACTAACAGTGCAAAAAGTGAACAGGCGGTACCGTAAGCTTAAAATAGCCATTCCGAAGTAGCACTCTAGACATGGTCCCATCACCATCACAATAACAAGTTCATAATGGATTAGGCTGCAACATAGGTGTAAAATTGTAAATAATTTTCAGGAAGAGGCCGTTGCAATGATCTTCTCGCAATATTCAAAGCTTGCAGTTTTTTGTTTGCTAATCAGAAGGAATGGAAACATATGCAACAGCGCACAGATCCCTGCTAAAGCGAGCACAAACAACACAGTACACCCACACATATTTTTACTGTTGGATCTAATCAGGCTTGAACGTTAGACGTTCTTAATCAATTACATTGCTAGTGTTGTATTTCAGTGACTACTTTTTGAGTAGTTTCACGCAACTAGTTATCTGTTTCAAAAGACAAGCGCTATGCATAGATATGGCAATACAAACATGAACACTTTAACATGACAGGACATATAGGTTCCGAATGTCTAGAGGAGGAGGAATAAACGTTTATTGCAAGAAACGGTATCGCGGTATTAGTCCGGCATCTACCCTAGGTGGGAGGTCTCCTCATTCCAGGAACCCTCTGGCCTTCGCTGCCTCCTTGGCCCTGGCGACGAGACATCGTTGTTGGTCCAGGTCATATGAGGCGAGCATGACCTCCCACGTTTCGATAATATCCTCGTTTTCTTGGTCGGCGTTACCGGCATTCGGCGAAGGCGTTGTGTCTGTCTGTATATTGTACGGGCACACGAGGATCATGTGGGCCAAGGTGTCAGGTATGCCGCAAATTGGGCAGATATAGTCGTGTAACGTTGGGTATAGTCTGTGCATTAGTATACCGTGGGTGTAAGTGTTGCTCTGAAGTCTTCTCAGTATCATGCTGTCCTCTTGTTGAGCTTTCAATGTGGTGGTGGGTACTCTCTGCATTCTAGCCTTTGATGTTGAAGTATTGCAATGTATGTGATGGGTACGGACTCATGCAGCCTCCGCGGGCGCAGTCCCGGCGTCTGGAAAGTGGGAAGGGATAGCCCGGAAGGCGTGGTCGCGGGGCTCGGCTTGTGCCGCCAAGTTACCCTCCAGCCCCTCGTGCCCAGGAACCCATGTCACACAGACGTACAGCATCGCAGAGCTTCGACGCTTCAATATCTTGAGTGCTTGGGCAGACACACGATGTTTGGTGTAGTTTCGCATGGCTGCTTGCGAATCTGTGAAGACGACAGCTGCATCCAAGCACGTGGTGGTTGCTAGTGCAATTACCGCCTCTTCTGCAGTTTCTAGGTTTTGGGCGCGAACCGTGGAAGATGCAAGCTCTACGCCCCGAGAATCTACAACGCTCAAAGCGTAGGTGTATCTATCGCGATATGTGGCTGCGTCTGTATATCTGGCGTCCGGATCATGGCTGTGATTTCGCCGTAGAACGTTGATTCGGGCCTGTCTTCTTTGCTTGTGATGCGTGGGGTGCACGTTGCGTGGGATTCGTGCAATGCAGAAACATTCGCGGATGTTTGGCGGAATTCGTTCTTTTAGGTCCGTGTCTGCGTCGGCTACTAAAGTTTCGCCGTAGTTTAGTCGTTGAAGGTCTGATATCCCAGTAGGCGAGAGCTTTAGCCGCTCTAGTTGAGTAGCCTTGCGCGCTTCGCCCAGTTGCTGCCAGGTGTTGTGTACGCCCATCTTGAGAAGTTCCGCAGTGGAAGCCGTAAATGGGAGCCCCAAAGCGATTTTGGTGGCCGTATACGTATTAGGATGTTGAGCTTCTCTACCTCTGCATTCTTCAGCGCGAGATAGGGAGTGCCATAGGTTATTCGACTGCTCAGGAGAGCTTCTATCACACGTAGCGTGACTTGTTCTTTAAAACCGCTTCTACGGTTCACAATTCTCCTGACGAGATGCGTTAGCTGCTATAGCGTGCGCTGTAGTCGAGGGAGTGTGGACGCCCCGGACCCATCTTTGTGGATGAGGAGCCCCAGCACTCGGTAAAGTTTTCACTTTTGGGATGAGCTTTCCGTTGAGGGTGGCGCTGGGATCGGGTTCGTTCTAAGCGGCTGGCCGTCCTCTCGTTCTGGACTTCAGAATGAAGTGTTCCGAGTTTTCAGGAGCGCATCGGAGGCAGCATTTTTGCAAGTACCTGTCGATGGTATCTATCGCTTCTTGTTGGCGCATTTCTTGCGTTCCGGTATTTGAGGCGCCTGTCCATAACGTGACATCGTGTGCATAAAAAGCATGTCGTAAGTCTGGTATAGCATCGAGGAGACTGGGTAATTTGATCAAGGCAACGTTGAAGAGCAACGGCGAAATGACCGAACCCTGCGGAGTACGTCTGCCCGGTAGTCGGAAAGTGTCGCTGCGGAGGTTGTATATTCCCACTGTGGCCGTGCGATGCGTGAGGAAATTCTTCACGTAGTTGTATATCCGCGGCCCGCAGTCCAGGTGTTCGAGATTGCAGCGAATAGCGTCGTGACTGACGTTGTCAAAAGCTGCCTTTATATCGATGGCTACAATTTAAGATTTGCTTTTGGTGCTCAGATGATGGATAAGGTCTTCCTTGAGCAGAAGGAAGATGTCTTGCGTTGATAGGTGTTGCCTGAATCCGAACATTGTGTTCGGAAAATATACCTTGTCTTCGAGGTACGCAGTTAGGCGGTTGTGTAGCATGTGCTCGAATGGTTTCCCTACGCACGCGGTAAGGGAAATTGGTCGCAGGTTCTCGATGCTAAAGGGCTTCTTTGGTTTAGGGACCATGGTGATCCCCAAGTGTTTCCAGGTAGCCGGTATTTCTCCGCTTTCCCAGCATTCCTTGAAATACTGGAGTAGGGCTTCGAATGTCGAGAGAGCCAAACCAATGGCTCAGTACTTGTTTACTCATTTCAGCACACCACATGTGGGCAGACTACAGTATGATCTTGATTATGCGAATCTCGCGAGGTCACAAAAATATTCCCATGAGCAGAAATCCGTATCACCGGAAAATGTGTGAAAGCGTAATGCTTGGTTGGCTAGGCACTCTCTAGTATGGCTAGGCATTGCTACTAGTATTCTTAGCATGCGACAAAAGAATAATAAAACTGCCGCACGTTTATATTTATTGCTTCTCAGTGCCTCCGCAAAGTTACAGACCATTGTGAATTATTACCAGTAGTCTGCAGAAGTCAGCGATCATGCTGGTACTCTTCCTTACTCGGCGCGTGTAATTACGCGACAAGGTTTGCCGTTTCCCGAGACAATAATAGCCCCTTCATCATCTCGCTATGCTTCTCCGCACAATCTCAGCGTAGTGCGGCGATTGTGACTTGAAGGTCCAGGAAAGAGGATACGACTTTTTTTTTTACAACTCTCTAACAAGATCGCTCTCCACGCAGAAGGATGCGGGAATCACATTTTGCGAATTCCCCAGCGCTGCGCGCCGCACAGTCGCTTCCAGTGATTGGAATAGCCAAGGGCATTTTGTAGCAGATTTTCATTGAAAAATCCGAGAAGTTTGCATTAGGTTGCGCAAAGCTTGGCACAGCGAATCTGGTTGCTTCTCAGCTCGTCGTGCTGCAGCACGGCAATCGCAATGCCGGCGGGGATTGGTCCAATGTGCTTGGCCGAAGAAGCGGCAGCCAAAAGACGGCGACGGACGGATCCGAAATGCGCGCAAAGTTTGCCGCTCTGAATGTGCTGAAATCACTGTCCCCGAGCAACGGTGTAAGAAACTGTGGCGTTTGCTATGGCTACGGCTTGGTAGCGGCTGCTCCTCGGCGAGGCGCGAAGCCTTCGCGATTACTACGGCAACAGCTGCGCAGCACGAGTTTTTTGTTAATGGATGCCTTACTGCCCGCTTTCACAGTTCGCTGTTAAAAAATGGTTATTTGTAGCACCTGCCGTCAGTTTCGTAGCATGGTGTAAAGACAAGAAAAACAGAACAAAAGCTGCGCATTGCTTTTGCTACAGGAAAAGAAGAATTAAAAAAAACAAACTCACAGGGTTTTTATGCATTCACCTAAGACGACTCGAACGCGAAAGCGTCTTCTTTCTGTTCTTAGTCGGTGTATTATTCCTCCCCCACCCGCCGCCGAAATCTTTCTGTACCTAACGTACAGTTGCACTGCCTCCAGGATCGGTGGCAATGCAAGCTTTCTGCACCTTTCTGCAAAATTTCCGAAGCGCGCGACTAGGGATTCGAAAGTGGGTCTCCTCGCTTCACAGCGCGCTGCCTTGGACAATTACGCCATGCGTCAGTCGTTCTCCAGGCTACTAGCGGCAGAATACAAACCCACGCGGCGTTGGGTGAAATACACGAGACGCCACGCCTGGCGAAATCAAATTGTACGAGGCGCGGGCCACGCTGCATCGTTGCCCGCGCTGCGTTTGCGTCGTATCGCTGGCGACCCACGCTAGTTTTCCATTTTGGAGATGTAGCGCCGCGCCACTCGTGGCCAGTCGGCCAGGGAAAAAGAAGGGCGTCTCGTGGCTCGTGGTGGCGCGAGCTAGTGGGAACGCTTTGGCTCTTGTATAGCTTATGCCACAGGAGGGAAGAAACGAGACGGCTGAACTAGAATCACAATATACATCTTACACCGTGACCAGAATCGCGAGGCTAAAATTACAGCGCAAACACTCAAGAGAACCATGAAGAGGAGAAACGTACGACACAAGCGCTGACTAACAAGTGCTTTATTCTTTCATACGCCAATCCATACATAAGCCCAAAGCAACCTTACCGCACATGCGCACGCAACAATAGATCTAAACCAAAACGTGAAACGAGGATTATAGTGTATTAGATACGCGAAGACCTGAAATCATATTCAGAAAGGGTGCAGGGACAAAGTAAAGAAGAAGTCAGAAAGATAAAGCAGTGCATTTGTGCTGTAATTTTAGCTTCAGGAATGTGTACCAACTAGACCCAAATTAAGTTTTATTTTAGTGACCAGAATCGACGCCAGGAGAGAACGCGAGCCGTGGCTTCACGTGCCACTGCCAAGCGCAGTCTCCGGTTTTGTCAGAAAAAGAGAAAAAAAATAGACAGCCACAAAGTGAGAGAAGACCTTGCTAATGAAGACTACGCGAACTAAGACTCGGCTTATAAGACCTTGCTAATAAACTAGGTCGGACGCAAGCTCCGCTGTTAGTGCATCCTAGCACTACTAGTGCAAGCTGCCCAATTTTTTTATGTTACGGCAAATACGGAGACATACCTGAAGAAACAGCTTGAGGCTCTGTTTGTGTAGCACTCGTTGACAGACATTTCTTTTCATCTGCTTGTGATGCTTCGTGGCGGGTTAGTAGTCGCACTTGAACAGACTTATCGGTGACATGGCACGCCTCACATGCTGGCTCGAGTGATGTTTCTACAACTGCTCCCGACTCGCAATTCAGACCCGGTGCTGCATCATACACTGGCTCAGTTGCGATGTCATCCTGAAACAAATTGGTTCGTCTTGTTGCGAGTGATAACGCAAAAAATTATTGTCGAAAACAGAAATGAAACCTAAACCTCTCTTACAGAATCTCTTTCGCTGCAATGACTTGGTCTTGGAGTGTGCCCGCTGGTTCCGTCACCGGAGAGTCCAAGAATCTGCGACAGTGTATGAAAAGATGAGTGACTGATACATACGCAACAGAACATGAAGTTATGGCAAGTATTAAAATCAGTACTTTTCGAAAATGTTGAGAAACATTTACTGAAACCACTGATACTATTGCCGCAAGTATTATATTTCATGAGTTGAAGCTTCACCCACAAAGACTGTGGGCAACGCGCTGCGCAGGCCTCGCCGTGATGTGTAGGAAGCTTCGCGATTGTTTTGGAACAATCCGTTAAGATTGCGCGCCGCACGAGAATGTTCCAGCTTTGTCGAGAGATAACGCCGCCAACAGCGATATCGCTGGAAAGTTCGATAGCACCTGTATAAAAGCCGACGCACTTCGCCGCTTGTCAGTTGATCGACGGACGACGCCCTGTTCGCCGCTATCATTGTACAGCGTGTATTGCTGTAGTTCTAGTTCTCATTTTCCCGGCCACAAGTTCGGCCAAATAAACAGTTTCATTCTGCAAACGCCGACTGCTTTCTTCGTCGACGTCACGACCACGTGACATCTGGTGGAGGTGCTGGGTACAAGGCTTGTCGGGGGCGTCCGGAACATGAATGAGCAGCACCTCCACCAGATGTCACGTGGTCGCAAGTCTTATATTTCATGAGTTGAAGCTTCACCCACAAAGACTGTGCGCAACCCGCCGAAGACGGTCTCGGAATTCCTTTCAGAGGCCACCATAATCGAAAAGGCACTAGAAATCCGCACTAGGCAGTACAACCGCCGCATTCCTACGACGACCTACGGGGAGGTTCAGGCGCTGCAGTCTGATGACCTGCGTGACACCATCAGAGCGATTGTGCGGGAAGAGCTGCGCAAACTGTTACCTTCGCCGCAGCATCAAGTGCATTCAATCGCCGACGTTGTCCTCGAGGAAGTCCGGCAATCGCTTGGAATTCCCGAAGCACCGCAGGCTCAGCCGGAAGCAATGAGCTATGCTGCTGCAGCCCGACGCAACGCCCCACCCCCTCGCCCACGTCAAGACGCCGCGTCGCCGCAGCAGTTCCGCCGCCAGGCACCGCCGCCACCACCATCGACGCCATACCGCCCGCCGACAGGACAACGCTGCGCCCCCCGAAAGACCGACGTTTGGCGTGCCCCTGACAACCGGCCGCTCTGCTATCACTGCAGGGAAGCCGGCCACACATACCGCCGATGCCAGTATCGACAGATGGGGCTACGCGGATTCGCCGTTAACGCGCCGCGCCCGCGGCCAGGCGAACGGCCTCGCGACATCGACGACTACCTCACCGGAACACAGTGGGAAGAACGACGAGCTTCCCGCTCGCCGTCGCCCGGCCGCTACATGTCACCGCACCGCCGGCAGTACACTGGCCCGAACCGGGGCCGGTCGCCTAGCCCGTATCCGGGAAACTAAGGGCAGCAACCGATGCAGGTGCGGTTGCTGTACGACGAAATGCCGAAGATCCTCCGCGGCCGCCGACGACGACAACGCGACGAGACCTTCAGAACACGACGCCAACCGGACGGAGCCCTCACGACGAAACTTCGCGGCCCGAAGAAAACCTGACGACGCAACGTAGAAACAGCGGGACAAATCGACGAAGCCGTGATCCGACGCCACGACCTAACCGCAACGCAAGACGACGAACTAGCGACCTCGATGTCCTTATCGACGGCCACAGCATCACAGCTCTCGTCGACACCGGAGCCGACTATTCCGTCGTCAGTGGGCCATTCGCCACCAAGCTGAAGAAAGTAAAGACCGCTTGGAGTGGACCCGAAATCCGGACAGCTGGAGGCCACCTGATAACACCGATTGGTGTCTGCACGGCGAGAGTCACCATCAATAACCACACTTATCCTGCGAGCTTTGTAATCCTACAAAACTGCTCCAGGGATGTGATACTCGGAATGGACTTCCTAAGTGACCACGGCGCCGTTATCGACCTGAGGTCTGAGTCGATAACACTAACCTCAGACAAAGCGCTCCCGCCCCACCCGACGCCAGGGAACCATGCACTGAATGTAATAGAAGAGCAGGTGACCGTTCCGCCGCGCTCCAGCGTCATTATTTCCGTCGGCACTGAAAAACCTGCAAACCTTGAAGGCGTAATCGATGGCGATCAGCAACTACTCCTGAATCGTCAAATTTGCGTCGCAAGAGGTATCGCCGAGCTGCATGACGGTAAAGCAAAGGTACTGCTGACAAACTTCAGCCACGAATATAGGCACCTCAACATGGGTACGACGGTTGCCTACATCGACGAATGTGTAGCCGCCAGCGATGCTTTCGCCCTCTTCGATGCTGCCGAACCTGCTTCGACGAATAGAGGTCCCGAACCGGATTTTGACGTCAACCCGAGCCTTCCGAAGGTCAAGCAAGACCAGCTCAAAACCCTGCTCCTGCAATACAAGCACTGTTTCTCGTCGTCCTCGCGGGTCCGACAAACGCCCCTTGCTAAGCACCGCATTATAACAGAAGAAAATTCTCGACCACTCCTACAGAGCCCCTACAGTTTCGACGCGAGAACGTGAGGCCATAAAGAAACAAGTCGACGAAATGCTACGCGACGATATCATCCAGCCTTCAAAGAGTCCGTGGGCGTCACCCGTGGTATTAGTGAAGAAGAAGGACGGGACACTGCGCTTCTGCGTTGATTATCGGCGCCTGAATAAAATCACGAAGAAGGACGTGTACCCCCTCCCACGGATAGACGACACCCTGGATCGACTCCAGAACGCGAAGTACTTTTCTTCGATGGACCTCAAGACCAGCTACTGGCAAACCGAAGTCGACGAGAGAGACCGAGAAAAGACCGCTTTTATAACACCCGACGGCCTCTTTGAGTTCAAGGTCATGCCTTTCGGTCTTTGCGCGGCACCTGCGACGTTCCAGCGCGTCATGGACACCGTACTGGCTGGATTGAAGTGGCAGACGTGCCTTGTGTATTTGGACGACGTCGTCGTGTTTTCCTCGACCTTCGACGAGCATCTCCGGCGGCTTGAGGCAGTACTTCAAGCAATCAAGACCTCTGGACTGACCCTGAAGCCAGAAAAGTGCCGATTCGCATACGACGAGCTCCTGTTTCTCGGTCATGTGATCAGCAAGTCTGGAGTGCGCCCAGACCTGCGGAAAACAGCGGCCATCGCCGACTTCGCGCCTCCCACCGACAAGAAGGCCGTCCGCCGATTTCTCGGCTTATGCGCCTATTACAGACGCTTCGTCAAAAGCTTTTCACGCATCGCCGAACCACTCACGCTTCTCACGAAGACTAACGTGGAATTCAGGTGGGAACTGGAGCAAGTGCAAGCATTTGAGGAACTTAAACGACGCCTGCAGACGCCACCCATACTTGCGCATTTCGACGATTGCGCCGATACTGAAATACACACCGACGCAAGCAGCGTAGGACTCGGTGCCGTCCTTGTGCAAAAGACGGACGGGCTTGAAAGCGTTATCAGTTATGCTAGCCGGTCATTAACCAAGGCAGAAGCCAACTATTCCACAACAGAAAGGGAATGCCTCGCCATCATCTGGGCTACGTCAAAGTTTCGCCCCTACCTCTATGGCAGGCCCTTCAAAGTTGTCAGTGACCATCACGCCTTATGTTGGCTAGCTAACTTGAAGGACCCTTCAGGTCGTCTCGCACGATGGAGTCTGAGGCTTCAAGAATTCGACATTACCGTCGTGTACAAGTCCGGACGAAAACACTCTGACGCCGACTGCCTCTCTCGTGCCCCCGTCGACGCGCCGCCGCAAGACGACGACGATGACTGCTTCCTCAGAACTATAAGTGCCGACGACTTCGCCGAAAGGCAACGAGCCGACGCGGAACTGGGGGGCCTTATGGAGTACCTCCATTGCAAGACCGCCGTTGTTCCGAAGGTATTCAAGCGAGGACTGTCGACGTTTTTCTTACGGAACGGCGTTCTCCTGAAAAAGAACTTCTCGGCCACTTCGACCGGACTATCTTCTTGTCGTGCCCTCATCATTGCGACCAGAAGTCCTCCAGGCCCTACACGACGACCCGACGGCTGGACACCTCGGTGTTTCCCGCACGCTCGCCAGAATACAGGAAAAGTACTACTGGCCACGCCTTACTGCCGACGTCGCCCACTACGTCAAGACTTGCCGAGATTGCCAGCGACGGAAGACACCGCGGACTAGGCCAGCGGGACTTCTGCAGCCAATCGAACCACCTCACCGGCCGTTCCAGCAAATCGGGATGGACCTACTGGGGCCGTTCCCGACGTCGACTTCCGGCAACAAGTGGATCGTCGTAGCAACTGACTACCTCACCCGCTACGCCGAGACAAAGGCATTGCCCAAAGGCAGTGCCGCGGAGGTAGCCAAGTTCTTCGTGGAGAACATCGTCTTGCGTCATGGCGCCCCAGAGGTCCTCATCACAGACAGAGGTACCGCCTTTACAGCGGACCTAACTCAGGCGATCTTAAAATACAGCGAGACGAGCCACCGCCGCACCACCGCCTACCACCCGCAGACCAATGGCCTCACCGAGCGTCTAAATAAGACCATCGCCGACATGCTCGCCATGTACGTCGACGTTGAGCACAAGACGTGGGACGCCGTCCTTCCGTACGTGACCTTCGCTTACAACACGGCCGTCCAAGAAACGACGCAGATGACGCCGTACAAGTTGGTCTACGGAAGGAGCCCGGCGACGACGCTCGACGCCATGCTACCCAACGTCACCGACGAAGAAAATGTCGACGCCGCCGCTTACTTACAACGTGCCGAAGAAGCTCGACAGCTGGCCCGCCTGCGCATCAAGACCCAGCAGCACACCGACAGCCGTCGCTACAATCTTCGACGACGCTTCGTCAAGTACCAGCCCGGCGACCGTGTCTGGGTCTGGACGCCAATACGACGACGCGGACTAAGCGAGAAGCTTCTTCGACGATACTTCGGACCGTACGGGGTACTTCGACGTCTCGGCGCACTCGACTACGAGGTTGTCCCCGACGGCATCACGAAATCTCAGAGGCGCCGAGCTCGACCCGAGGTCGTGCATGTGGTGCGCCTTAAACCGTACTATGCTCGTTAACGCACCCGAGGACTCTAATGTTTGCTTTCTTTATTAGTTTTCTTTAGTATTGCATGTATTCATGTTCTGTTTTTAAGCATCGGGACGATGCTTTTTCAGAGGGGGGCATTGCCGCAAGTCTTATATTTCATGAGTTGAAGCTTCACCCACAAAGACTGTGGGCAACGCGCTGCGCAGGCGTCGCCGTGATGTGTAGGAAGCTTCGCGATTGTTTTGGAACAATCCGTTAAGATTGCGCGCCGCACGAGAATGTTCCAGCTTTGTCGAGAGATAACGCCGCCAACAGCGATATCGCTGGAAAGTTCGATAGCACCTGTATAAAAGCCGACGCACTTCGCCGCTTGTCAGTTGTTCGACGGACGACGCCCTGTTCGCCGCTATCATTGTACAGCGTGTATTGCTGTAGTTCTAGTTCTCATTTTCCCGGCCACAAGTTCGGCCAAATAAACAGTTTCATTCTGCAAACGCCGACTGCTTTCTTCGTCGACGTCACGACCACGTGACGCTATTGTATAATCGCCCTGTTTTAGGTTTTTCGCATGCTGTACCCAGCTTTGTCTTGCGTAATTGCCTTCGATGTTGCTCAGACTAATCAAACCTATTATATACTTCTCTAAGCAGTTGATTTGTGCCGCATAATAAAGTTATATTGGGTACTGGAAGATGTTTATGTAAACCGACTTCAATGAAATAGAAAATAAACTTGAGGACTGCAAATCCGTCTCTGCTGTGCTGGAAATGATTGTAAGAATATCTTCGTGTTTATAGGTATTTCCCGTATTCCTTTTAATTGCGCAGGCATTTCACTACCGACTCAACGAGAAAACTGTTCGTTGCTCTGTCGCGTAAGACGACCCTCCTGTAATGAAATGTGAATAAACGAAAATAATCTTTTACTCCGGCGCTCCGGTTCGAAGCGAGGCCCCACATTACGAATATGTGTGTTAGCTATATGATTGCGTTGTCCCTGCAGTGAAAAGCCGATGTAGAAAGGCAACACTTGCTATAAAGGCTTCGTTGCATTTCGTGGAAGTGCAATAAAAGCCTTCCTCAGGACGTGTAATGTTGACAGGGTGGACTGTACATATCAAGAAAATGCAAACCTTGCGAATTTTTCAATGCAAACACGCATTTCGGTGCCCACGGCATGCGCGTGCCACAGGGCCTTTCGAGACACTGACTGAACGTTTATAGAACCAGGTCAGTTGCAAAACTGAGCGATGTTGCGCGGCGCCGCCGCCATCAGCGACAGATGTGGCGCTGCTGTCGCAACAGGATTCACTCACTTCGCTCTCTTCAGCCGGCGTTGCGGCGCGTCGCGTCAGTATCCGTGGAGGCTGCTTTCTGCGCGAACAGCTTGGCGTTTTCTGTTGTGCTTCGGATATGCTGCGTGCCTTCACCATGCCGATATGTTCTGTTCCGAGACACCCCGACATTTCTTTTGTGCCTAGGCTTACCAACTCTTCAATGAAGGGAGTCGGGACGGGTAGGGGGGGGGGGTGTCCATTGTTTCGGCCTCTTCAGCTGGCTACGTGCTGCTCGCAACACTTCCTCTTGCTGGAGAATGTATCCGTAAAAGTTGTCCCGTTTCGCACAGAAGTGCAGACAAAGTAACTGAAGCCCTTCGCAGCCACCGCTAGCCACCGCAACATTGCTTCGTACGTGCTATTCGTGAGAACTTCGTGTTCTGGAGCGTGACGCGCGTTGTCGGGGGTGCGTTGGATCATATAAAAAGTTCTAACTGGACGGTACGGAATAAATCCGGGACATATAGCTGTCCCGACAGGGACGGCTCGCAACGCTGTATAAAAAGTCGGGACAGTCCCGCGAAATACGAGACGGTTGGTAACCTATTTATGCCCCGCGTGACCTTGACCAGCGAGCGACGTGGGATCGCGCCATTCCTCGTATGGACAAGAAACACTTGTATGTTATATGCACATTCATGAAGAAGACATCCTGAAGACTTTCACTCACACGGTCAACGATAAGAATTAAGGCCGAACCATATAGAGCGTTTTTGCCGGCGTTTTCCCGGCGTTTCGTACGCCGGCGTCCCTCGACGTCGACGCTACTGGTGACGGTGGGCAAAACGTCCACCTCTGGGCGGTCCAGACATCACGGGCGGCAGCGTCGACGCCGGAAGCAGTTCGATGGACGCAGAACCAATGAGCGTGCGGCTGGCAGCGACTTCCGCTACGTAACGGCGTCGTCGCTGCTGCCAAAATGGCTGCCGCCCGCCTCGAATCTAATAAGTCGCCGCCGTGCGCTGTGTGGCCCTTAAGTTCTTAATTGATGCTTGTATTTGACTTAGTTTGTTCCCTAGAAGCTTCGACAGCAAAGCGCTCGTGATATATTTGAACTCTTTCCGAGAGCCGTACTCAAGTTCGTCGGTAGGCTTAGCAGGAATGAGTGTACTGGCCGAATACGTGGCCTCAAAGATGTGCGGCAGCTTCAAGCTCAGAGGTCATATATTACGAGTTTGTGGTTCTTCTCAATGCCAATAGCTGGCGCTAAAAGTCAAATAAAAAAATAGACTTTTCGGTGGCACTGTGACTCGTTTTTTGCACCACAGAACTGCAAATGAGACATAAAAGCTATAATCAGGAATATATCTTGTTGGTCCATTGACGGAAACTGTACACTGCTTTACGAGGTGTCAGGTTCATTCCCTCTGGTCACACTGTGCGACGCTGAGTTAACGCTCGTCATATGGTTTGCCGCCCTCTCTGACGGCGTTGATGCGACGACGCCGAGGCACGCAACGTCAGAAAACGCCGGCCAAAACGCTCTATATGGTTCAGCCTTTAAGGAAGAAATCGCCAACGGAAAGGAGCCTCGTCGAAGATTGCGTCCCAAAGATATTCCCGAACTTGCCTTGATTTGAGTGATTCTAAAAATTGTGCTGTAAATAATTTTTTACAGTTAATTATAAGGTTTAGTGACTGAGACTGTAAATAAGATGTGCCGTTTGTGTGCATCACACCATGCATGCAATATCTGAAAAATTGTTTCTCTGCATTGCGTGCGAAAAATAAATACAATTTTTCTTTCTGTAGCAGGACTGAAATTGTGGCGTGCAGTACACACACGGCGATTTTACCACTCAATAATTACAAGTAACGACAGCCGCGGTACAGAGTGAAAACTCCTCACTTCAAAAAAGTGAAAGTGAAGAATTATCGAAAAAAAAATGGCGCGAAAAACTACGGAGCACCAGAAAAAGGATTACACAAACAACAGCGCTGACTTACAACAAAGATTTATTCGTTAGCACCACGCAATACTTGCACAGTCCAAAACGAAAAGATATAAGTACCAACACGCCCAAGCATCCGTTTTAGCTAAATAATTACGCTACGAGAATGCGCCATATAGTATAATTTCTTATAGGGGAATGGACAGACTCGTATGCTATGCTATCAAGCGTCAGTTATCTTGGACGGTCTTGAAAGCCATAGCTTTGCTGACTTTGCCTTACCGCTGCTAAATATTACTCAGTTTTACATTGCAGCGGCAGCGCAACGAAAAATCACGATAATATACAGTCGGCGAGTAAACAACCGAGCCCTTTCTGAAGGGCTGCCCCGGCGTTTGCCACGCAGACTACGCGTTTTCGTCTGCTAGCGGAAGCTTGTTGCGCCGCCAGCGCCACCAAACCGGAAGCTGTCCCGGCGCCGCGCGACGGGTTGCGGCTGACGCGGGGAGTTTTGCAACTTACCTGGTTCTATAAACGTTGCACTGACTAGTGCTAGAGAGAAGATGAAAGATGCCATGCTACTATTCGCCTTTAGGGCTGGTACGGTGGCGCCACAGTTCGGCTCACCTGGTGACCGACGAAGACAAAGGCGGTTGTACCCTTTCCCAAGCCACCACAGGAGCTCGCGCATTTTCGATTAAGTTCGCGTTCCCGTTGCACGAAAAACAAGGTAGCGCCATCTGGCAACAATGTGCTGCACCGATTAAGCAACAACTCTCCGGATACCGGCTGGACATGTTGCCTTTGTCACGTCTCATCTTTCGGGGTGACAGCGTCAAAACTGATTTGAGGCATTTGCCAAAAGGAGGAAGATGACCCTTGATTTCGTTTACCTGCCATCGCATCAGCCGTATCAGCAGCATTGCTTTAGCCGCCTCAGTTGTGCACGTTTGTCCGTTGGTCGCGAGGAGAATGAGACAAGATGGCCTCCCACAAAACAGCGATCTCCTATGACCGTGAGTGATTTATAGTTAGCATTGTTTCTTTCTCCAATTCGCAGCAGTTTGATGACTTGAGTGGAGGAACTGAAGCGGCATCGTCGGAGCCACTGAAATGACCTTAGCTCACACGACATCAGCTAGAATATTCTAGCGCGCTATAACACTACGTCTGTATTGGAGTTAACATGTCACGGTCTCGCACGTCGTCTTGCGACCACTGCACTGTAACATGTGTGCTGTCGTTATTCTTGCGTTTGTCAATATTGCAATGCAATTGGAATGCCGTTTTCGCACAGGAGAGTGAGGGTGTATTTGCCTGTGGCTACATTATAGTGCAAAGCCGTTACATTGCGGTGGTGTTATCAGCCCCTGTAAAGCTATAATCACCTCACGACGCACGCGCGTCCGGCGGGTCATTGCAGTTAGCTGAAAGGGACATTAAAGAGCACAACGATTTTTCTAGTATTAGTAAAGTAATATTTTACGATACCAGAAATACCCCGCTTGCTGCGAGAAAACGCTTAGTAAGCCAGAAAACGCACAAAAGCAAAATGTGGGTGGCAACGCCACCTTGAAGTTTGCGCACCATTCGCCATGACGTCACATGTTTTGACGGCACCTACTAGGGACTATGTAGTTCCTAATCGGTAAAAATGAATAAATTCTCTTCTGAGGGGGCCATAGACTTAACATACCAAGTTCGGGGTAAATTTGTTGAGCCAATGGTGCCAAAATAAGATCAATACAATTTGAAATCCGTGACGTCACGCGGGGAGTTTAGGCGCGAAATTTAAAAATGAAACTTTGAACTTGATTTGAACTTTATTTTCTCCTCTATTATTAAACCTGTGACGGCGAAATTAACGACATTAGAGTTCTCAGAGCATAATTTCTAGATCTAAACTGATTCACTGTTTCTCTTTAGTGTCCCTTTAATAGCCACCGAGAGATAGTTGGCAGTGTGCTCCCGAAGTGGCGCCAGTGGTGCCGCCAGGCGGGAGCGCGGTTACGCGAGACCGTGAGGAGGGAAGCCTATTCTCTACTGGGGCTTCGTGCGTGAGTCGGCGGTCGTGTCTCGCGGGAGGACCATGGCAACGATTGGCAACAACTTTATTTGTTCCTGTTTAAAGGGAAATGGGCAATGGAACAGACGGTGGGGAAGAGGAACTACTTGAA
Source organism: Rhipicephalus sanguineus (assembly GCF_013339695.2). Classification (NCBI taxonomy): domain Eukaryota; kingdom Metazoa; phylum Arthropoda; class Arachnida; order Ixodida; family Ixodidae; genus Rhipicephalus; species Rhipicephalus sanguineus. Next base: position 127,373,852 of record NC_051179.1, on the reverse strand, counting down.
GTGGGCCTCCTCCAGCCTCTCAGCCAGCAGTATACCTAGTCTAGGCGGTGTTGTCTCAGCCCCCTCCAGGATGGCCTCCTGAATGTCGGGCCTCGAGCTGTGCAAGGCAGCCTCCCACTGCTTCTAACTATAAATTAAGTGTTTCAGGAAAGGGGGAAGAGGGGGCTTAGGCAGGGTTTAATGTCAGGGTGGCCCCCCCCCCCCTCATTTTTTAGGAGAGGCTCGGCCCCTCCTCGGCAGGTCTACTGTAGTATTGTGGCACCCATTCGACAAGCGCCGCTGTTCATCTTTTTGGCAGTGGCGCCTTGTGCGGGGAAACTGTAACTCTCCACTTTTCCGAATAATGATTTATTCGTGACTATTCGTTTGACGTGGCCGAGCACAACAGAATGGCGTACCCAAGCTTCTTCCTGACCATATGATAAGCACATGATTTCGTCCGCTTGCTCAGCTGTGCCTTACTGAGCGCGTGTTACAACAAAATGAGACGTTCGCAGAACACATCCACGTGCTCAAGTGTCTCCCTTTTGTGATGCTTTTCACCGAAGGCTCCCTGGATGCGGCCATAATCCTATCGTGACGAGAGGGGGGAGGGGGAGTTGTAAATATGCGTGACTCCACAAAAAATGCACTGCAGGATGAGATTTTGCCGCTTTTACTCGCTAGGCTGTATCTTCTGACGCTAATGTCGCATCTCTAAAACTGCATTGCTGGGCGCCTGTCACTGATCGCGTTAATGGGAGGCAATCGCCGGGCAGATTCCAAGGGCTGATGTATAGGCTCCCTGAAACGCACCACGAGAGCACAGACAAGTCAAAGATAGGTCCTTTTAGAGCGCCAGCGAACGCCGGTTGTGGTCCAAGGGCCGAGTCAAAGTCAAGAATTGATAACACAAACAAAATATATTCTCAGTTAAGGCAGTACAAGCGTCACACGAACATGCACACTTGGCTGGTTCAACCCCAATACAGCTCACGTGAATCTAACAAGCAATGCGGAACAATTAATCACATGCGCTCAAATCCAAGCACTCGAGAACATTTGAGAAGCATTAAAGTCCTTTCATATCCACGGACTTGACCAGTCCCTCCACGTAGACTTTATCGCTGAAGAGTTATTCTCCTTCGCAGTCGGTGATCGCATGTCTCCTCGGCGACGCTCTTAAAAACTTTTCACTGCTCTCACGGCGTCATCTCTCCGTACTTTAAAGATCGATTGACGGCACTATAAGAACACGTCATCTCTGGCCGACCGAACCACACTCTCACTGAACAATCTTTTCACTCCGCTCACTCCCTTACTGCCCATCGGTGGCCGTACACTTATATAGGGTCGCACCTGGGTTCGCGAAGCTTCTAGGTGCCTCCTCTGTGGTTAGCACAGCGAAAGCTTAAGAAAGAGCGTGATCCTTCTTGCACTTTCGTCTGGCGGCGGCGGCGTCCCTCGGCATTGCATCATTTCTCCTTTCCTGATCTTTCCAGATTTTACGCGAGCGTTTGATCCGAGCATGCAGGTTGTCGGCGGCCGTCTTGAGAGGGGCTTTTGATACTTGTTTTATTGCGATAACAATTATATGGACAGTCTCGGCTGGTTTTTGCCGTTGCCGTCGCCGCCGTCATGCAGCGTATATGTCTAAGTATATATATATATATATATATATATATATATATATATATATATATATATATATATATATGTATATACATACATTGTAAGCAATTAGGGGTGTGCGAATAGTCGAAAGTTTCGAATATTACATTCGAAATATTCGTATACGATTAGAAAATCGTGTATTCGAAAAATTCGAATATGCGATTCGATAATCACGTATAAAATAACTCGTCTTCCACATTTCTGCTGCGTTCGTATCGCTAAAAACGTTGCCGAGAGAAGCGATAAACATCGTAAGTACACGAAGGCACGATATCTGCCTGCGACGAGCGCCCCAATACGTATGATTTATTGCTGGTGCATCTCCGGCGTGCAGCGCTGTTGTCGATCATGGAACCGTATATTTTCAATATTATGCGGCCGTAACGTGCCGCACTACCACTCGTTCATTATGCGGGACCACTTCTGAAGAAAGACAGTGAGCATGCGACTGGTGGCGGACTGTAGGCACCTTCAGATACCCCAGTCTGGCAAAGCTTTGCCCCGTGTAACTCCCTATACCAGCCACTTCTGCTCCAAGCGAGCGTGCCTTTTCAGTGGCAGGGGGGGGGGTGTCTCTGTTACAAGGGAGCGCCTGCTGCCTGATCATGTGGAGCAACTCCTATTTCTTCATGATAACATGTAGTCATTACTTTCATTGTACCGTGATATTTGCTTGTGTTGTGATGTGCATTCTGCTAGCTTGGACATAGTGTTCTGGAGATAGCAGTGTACGTTGTGTTGCCAGTCAGGCTGTTAATGTTTTTTTTTTTTCAAATAGCTACATGTTAAATAAAATATTGTTACTGTGGAGGCATTTTTCCTTTGATATTCGATATTCGATTCGATATTCGAAGGTGGATATTCGTATTCGATTCGTATTCGAAAATTTTGATATTCGCACACCCCTATAAGGAATGAGACAGCCAGCACCCTTGCTGCGGGCCGGCTGTTCTATTCTCTTCGTCTTCCTTCGCTTCGCCCTAGCCGGGCATGCGCCCGTGCCCGAGCGCCGCTGTCTTCATTACACTCGGCCACGCTGCGAGCACGGTGTCCTGCCAAAAAATGACCCTTCACTGGCGGTGGTCGTTTCCTCGCTGGTAAACCATTCAGAGGTCCTGGGTCCTGAACCATCATAGAGACGCCAGCTTCTAGAGACACCGATGCTTCTGGCAGGCATTGGCTGCCTCGCACAGGCCGCTGACGGCCACGCTGCGACACTGCATGGCGAGCTGCCGAAGTTATCTCTGGCGGGCGGCATTGACTGTGCCTAGACGGTCGGTCTTGTGTACGTGGTGACTTGGCTAGCTGCTGAACATTCTGGGGGGCGGCTGTGTCGCGGCGGTCGACCTCGGCCACGCAGCGACGGCGTAACATTCTTGCGCTTGTCTTGGATGACCTTCTTGCTCAACGGTGGCGTATTGGACCCGTTGTACATCATTTTTTCCATCCCTTGTAGGTCTCCAGTCATGTGCTGTGGGCCCTTCCCTTTCAGGACGTCTCCTGTGAGCATGTGAGGGTGTTGTTGTTTTTGAGCTCACGTTTTCTGGTTTCATTTACCTCCACACCAAGAAAACATGGGCGTGTCCTGGGAGCTTCCCGATGGGTGTTGTTAACACGGCCACTCCTATATTTTTAGTCTCCCGTACAACAAGGCGATCGAGTGCGCCTTGCGTAGGTGACTGCTCTAGAAGCTGAGGAAGCGGCTCCAGTGAGTAGTCGAGCACGGCAATGGAAGCGATGGGTTCTTCCGGTGCCTTCACTGGAGGCGTGCCAAGAACGGCACGCCTGTGATTTCGTAGCCGGCCACCATACAGTCTCAAGGACCTCCTACAATGCGTTCAGAACTGCGACAAGACAGTCGTCGCAGGCACCTTCGACCTTCCCTGAAAGGTCGCAGGCACCTTTCGGCCCTCTATAAAGGTTCAGTGCAGCCCGCTAGCGCTACCTTCTGCAAAACACAACGCCAGGTCGCAGCGTGGCCGAGACCTGCAGCCACAACGAGACAGCCAATGTCGCCCACCAGAGTGTTCGGAAGCCCAGCAAAGCAGGTCGGGGCGGCCACCCAGACACAGCCAATTCCGCCCGCCTAAGACGTTTGCGCTTACGGTGCGACGGCCGTCACGACATAGCCAATGGCGTCTACCAGAACCATCAGCGCCTGACTTCCAGAGCAAGTCACAGCGAGGCCGTGACCGGCCTCCTCGAGGCAGCCAATTCCGCCCGCCAGAGGCATCAGTATACTACGGATGGTGGCCCAGGACCTCTGAATGTTTCCACCTGCGAGGAGAGGACCACCGCCATAAAGGGGCGATTTTTGGCAGGACTCCATGCTCGCAGCGTGACCGAGTGTAGTGAAGAAGAGCGAAACTCGGGCACAGGCGCATGGCAGAGGAATACGAAGAGAGAGAATAAGAACAGCCGGCCTGCAGCAAGGGCGTTGTCTCTGTTCTCTTCTTCCTTACAATATATATATAAGTGCCAAAGAAAATTAATTCATAAAAATGGTTCTGAAGCGCGGAATCGAACCAGCGTACTCTCACTCCGCAGCGCGTGGCGCTAACCACTACGCCACAAAAGGCACATCCTTCAGCTAGTTAACGGCGAGCGTTATATACACACCCTTTACCGCTGGCAGGACTCAGAGACGGCAGGCGCTTATAAGCGTTTCTTCATTCACAGCGAGATGGCGCGAGGAGTGCACCGGGCGCATTTAAAAGTCGTCGGCCAGCTCGCTCGCTTCTTCTAATATTTGCGCAGGGAGAACCTTACCCTTCCGCTGTCTGCTCGCGCGGTAGTTGCTGCCGGGGGGGCAGATGTTTTTGCAGCGTAGCAGCGCGTTCATCACAGGCCGCTTTTCTTGCTATCCCATTCATTGCTTCGACCTTGCGGCGAAACTGTGACTTTTTCGTTCCGCCCGCTCCGTCGAGGCTAACCTCGGCACCGGGATGTCATGCCGTCGTTTGAAATTGGCGACGCGCGCCTAATACGCGCTCTTTCGTGACAGCGCTAGCCAGTTCTCCAGAGCTACCATCATGCTGGCCAGGCTCTGTGCATCCGTACTCGTCACGTGCCCTTAGAAAGACTTTTTTTTCTCTTGCTACAAAACTTAACATGGCTGCAAAACATATCAAGAACAGAAAACTAACAAGTTCTTTTATTCCCGTGTCGCGGACTGTGTCCTCGAGCGGCCCAGATGAAGACAACAGCGAAACTTCATCCGCTACTCCTGGCAGTCCCGACCATTCCCCGAAAAGAGCTGACGATGACTCTAGTCAATCGAATGTTCCGAGCTTACCTGACTGTTGGAGCGCAAAAAAAGCGAATTCTTCCTGAAAGAAAATGACTGGCTGAGCGTCACGGACGGAAAGCTGAAATGCCTCCCATGCTCGAAGGTAAAACATCTGGGCAGCCAGGGACGAATCGCGACAGAATGGATTGGTAAAAGCGTTTGGAGACACCAAACATCCACGACAGAAAGCCTTGCGCACGAAGATATACCAGTACAGGCAGACAGATGTCCACCTCAAGGCTTTGGAATTAAAGAAGACAGCAAAGAAAAGAAAGCTCGAAGAACCTTCATGGAGCAGTACAGTGAACACAAGAAAGTCACACAAAAAATATTACGCATTGCTTACAAGCAAGCCAAGAACTGCCGTCCATTCAGCGATTTCGGGGACGAAATTGGCGTACAAATCGCCAACGGCGTGGCCCTGGAAAGAATTCTACTCACGAATGCCTCCTGTGCCACATTGAGCATAACGATCAGCAAGCACTCGACATTTATTGTCTATTTACGCTCTAGCTTCAAAAATGCAGAGCCAGTCACATTCTTCCTGGACCTTGTGGAAGCTGAGGACGCAACAGCAACTGGCATAAAAGATGCTTACTTACATGTTTGCATTCCCACGGTCTCACGGTGGAGGTGCTGAAGGAAAAGCTGATCGCGTTTGCATCGGACGGAGCTTCAGTTATGCTCGAAAAACAATCGGGCGTAGCGAAGCTCCTTGAAGACTCATTCCCTCACCTGATAACATGGTACTGCTCCACAAATCGTTTAGAACTAGCAGTCGGAGACTCTGTCCGAGATGTGGAAGGGATGAACCACTTTAAAATCTTCATGGATAAGTTGTGCTGCTTGTATAGCAGTTCCCAGAAAAACCGTAGGGAACTTGAAAGCTGTGCAAAAGATCTCAACACGTCACTTTTGAGGATTGGACAAGTTTTAGATACCAGGTGGGTGGCTTCGAGATTTCGATCGGTACATGCAGTGATGAAGTCCTATGTACCGTCACTTTTTGAGCAGTTCCCGAGATCTCAGGCGAGACACCAAAGAACAGAGTCAATACAAGGAGCTCCCAGAGAGCTTGTCGTCGGCTGAGTTTGTAAAAAATCTGTCACTGCTTTCCGAGCGTTCTTTGACCTTACAGAAGACAGGAATCACCTTGCCAGAGGCGCACAACCTAATCACACGGCAAATAGCATTTTTACAGCGAAAGCTGTTATGAGATCATTTCAACGGCCGTTTTGGTGCCGTAGTTGTCCGCCGCCAGTGTCCGTAACCACTATCGCGCGAAATAAAAAAAAAACTATATAACAAAAACTTTCCAGGATGGAACGGGGTTCGAACCTGCGCCCTCGGCGTGGGAGCCCCATATTCTACCTCAGAGCCACGCCGCCGCTTGAAACTGCCTTGCGAAAAGACATTATACAGTCTTCATGTAGGGAAGGAACCACATCAACATATGTAATATAGAGTGCCAGAAGAGTAAAATCAGAACCAGGCTTCACACGACGCGAATTCTTTAACCAGGCGTCACACCATGCGATTTGCGCAACGAGTGGGTTGTTAAATGCTTCAAACCCATTACAATGGGCTCTGCCATAATTCTTCATCGTCATCAGGCACAGCATCAACAACGTGCACATAATGCCTTACAGCTGTTTAGCGGGTACCACGGTTCCCAACAGAATGATGAAAAATGGCTATTGGCTGCTTCCCTACTTCCGATAAATTATGGGTCCCTCACAAGTGCTTGTCAAGGAAGCCGATGATCCCCTGATCCATTTCCTCAGGGTGTGACTAAAGTTCTTCCCCTGCCCCCCCCCCCCCCCTCCCTATTTCTCACGTTAACGTATGTTATATAGTGTGGCGGCAGAGTGAAATAACAACAGGGCGTCATACAACGCGAATTACGTAACTGGTGGGTCGTTAAAAGCTTCCAACCCATTACAAAAGGATCAACCATAATTCTTCATCGCCATCAGTCGTCACTTCAACAAAGTGCACATAATGCCAAACAGATGCCTCGCTTCTCCGCAGAATGACGAATCAGGCACAGAATCAACAAAGTGCACATAATGCCTTACAGCCCACACATCTGTAAGGCATTATGTGCAGTTTGTTGATGCGACGACTGATGACGATGAAGAATTACGGCAGGTCCCATTGTAATGGGCTTCAAGCATTCAACAACCCACTCGCTGCGCAATTCGCATTGTGTGACGCCTGGTTACAGAATGACAAAAAATTGCATAGTGGCTGCTTCCCTACTTCACTAAACTTATGATTTATAGCGTAGTGGGTTCCTCGCAAGGGCACTTCTATTGGTTGCCAAGGAAGCCCATCAGGCTCCCATGATCCATTTCCTCAGAGAGTCAATAAAGTTAACTCTCCCTCTCTCTCTCTTTCTCACTTTAAGGTATGTTAATTATAAAGCATGGTGGGAGACTTAAATAACGACCGGGCGTCACACAATGCGAATTACGTAACTAGTGGGTCGTTTAAAGCTTCCAACCCATTACAAAGACCTCAGCCATAATTCTTCATCGTCATGAACCGTCGCATCAATAAAGGGAACATAATGCCTTAGGGACTATACACGCGCTATCCGCACACCCACTCCGCACGTGGCGGGACACCTGCCGCCCGCAAACGGAGGAGGAAAAACCGGAACGACGCCAATCGTCGCACACGGGGTACCGGTTTTTCCTCCTCCGTTTGCGGGCGGCAGGTGTCCCGCCACGTGCGGAGCGGGTGTGCGGATAGCGCGTGTATAGTCCCTTACAGATGGTACTTCGCTTCTCCGCAGAATGAGGAATAATATCGCGCTGGGGCTTCCCAACTTAAAAAAGAACAATGACTTTTGGCGTAGTGGGTACGTTGCTAGTGTGCTTGTATTAGTAGCCACAAGAGAGTTTACAACAGGCTCTAGAAATACCGCTCTTCCTGCTTTCGCTGTGACTGTGCTGCGCTTTCCGCGCAGGCCTGGCGTTTCTTTTAACACGAAATTGTCTTATGCCGCGGTCCACCAAGATTTTCATGACGTACTTCCGTCACGGAAGTACGTCAGCAAAATGAACGCCATCAGATGGCACAGAAAAAACTATAAGAAAAATTTCCGTTGACGGGAATCGAACCCATGACTTCCCGGTCGGCGACGATGGCTGCCGGGCGTTTGGCCCACTGAGCTACCGCCAAACACATTATGGGGGGCGACATTAACGCGTATTTTCTTTCACACAATTGCCTCACAGTGCTCTTGGATGGATGGATGCTATGAGCGTCCCCTTTACAACGGGGTGGTGACATCTGTGCCACCAGGCTCGAAAAAAACAAACAAACAAAAATGCGCCGTTGCAACGAGCGTCCCATTCGGCGCGTTTCCAATACAAGTTTAATTTCGTCAACGCTTTAGCACACCGTGAGGTGGCGGCTTTAGCGCAAGCGTAGCTCATAGCATCCATCCATATCGACAAATAGCTCTCCGACGCTCGCCTGGCTGTCGCACCGCGTTCCCCGCTCGCCCTGTGAGAAGTAACGCCAAGCTAGAGGGAAGGCACGATGAGCGTAGCGTTTCTCTCGCATTTCACGACGCTTTAAATGAGTACATACCGTGCATTAGTGTTTATTATGTGCTTTATACAAAGTATGGCGGTGCGGCAAACGTATACACTGATGGAGCTACCACCTCATGTCCTTCCGCCGCAGCCTTTGTCATTCCGCAATAGCCGACGCTCGAAGTTTCAAGTTAGATCACTAGGCCGCTTCAACTGCTGCGGAACTTCTTGCTATTTGGGAAGCAATACAATTCATTTCCGCAGAGCAGGCTCGAAGATGGACGATATTCTGTGATGCCAAAGCTGCTCTTCAGACCATCCATTGCATCATGAGACAAGGCCCGTATCATACTTTAGCGATAGAAATTGCAGAGCTTATTGGCAATGCTATGAAAAATGGGCATCATGTAGCATTCCAGTGGATACCTTCTCACTGTGGCGTGATGGGAAATGAGAAGGCTGACGCCGAAGCTAAAACAGCTTTACATAATGCCCCTGAAGTGTGCACTGCATTTTCGCGAACAGACACTAACGCCTTACTTCGGCAAGTAATGCGCAACTCCACTTTGGAGCACTGGAACAAACCAGAACGCCGGCACAAGCGGCTTCATAAATGGGACCCAGAAATGAAGTTTCGTATGCCTCACAAGCTGAAGCGAAAGATGACATGCATGATTCACCGCATTCGTCTTGGTGTGGCATTCACAAGACGCTATTCCCACTTGATCGGCGTCAGTGACGCAGGTCCCGATTGTGGTCATTGTCGGGTACCAGAGACACTTGAACACATATTTTGCGCCTGTCCAGCGTACGCACGAGAACGACAGAAACTGATCTCGATTGGGCAATATCATAGTAGGCCATTAATCGATGAGGTTGGGTTAGGTCCTTGGCCTGACGTCAGCAGCACAAGTGTGGTTATAGAAGCAGTCGTAGCCTTCTTACAAGCCACTAGACTGGATGCACGTGTTTGGATATGCCCCAGCGTCACGAACAATATTCTCATCTCCCTACCTTACCATCGTGATTCATCACTCTTTCGCTCCCCTGTCCCCCCTCCCCCGTGTAGAGTAGCAGGCCAGAGCAAACTATAGCTCAGGCCGACCTCTCTGCCTTTCTATAAATTAATTCTCTCTCTCTCTCTCTCTCTATTGTGTGCTTCTTGATGCCATCTTTGCGCGGGATTCACCATATGCGGCGTCCACGTATTTGTTAAAGGAGTGGTGACACAAAAATTCGGACACAATTTGACTGTTGAATCACACTAATGGGTGCATATAGGTGCCATCTGTACAATATCAGCCACAAATACAGCCTAAAAGGTATTTTAATTGAGTTTTGAAGTTCGTGAAAGTGCCGGATCGGAAATATAAGCAAAAGACGATGAGGTCACCGAGTGGATACCACGTACGTCACGAGTTCTGGCCGGGTTACCGGAGGCGTGTACGAGACCGACAAAGCTGGTAGCGACACCTGATGATGCGTAGCCTAAACAGAGACCTACAATATAACATCGCAGGGACTTACCCGCTTACTGATTCTATGTAAAGCATTTGCAGTGAGATAATTAGCAACTCACAGTATTCTCATTGCTTTTTTTCCCGACAAGAACTACAACGCGACGGAAAAAAATCGAAAAAAAATTATTGTAGTTGGACAAAACGCCACAAGATGTCGCTACGGGCTCCGCAGTTGTACGCAGTTGCTGCTGCTGCTGCAGCCGTCAACAGCTCCGGTAACCAGGTGCCCGCAAACGATAGGAAGTCTACAGACGAACTAAAGCTCTCTGCTGCCGGGATAATATTGCGTAGTGGACAGATAACTGCTTCGACCCTCCGACGTGCGTACGTGGGATTGGTATGCCTTGAGAACGCGGTGTTCGCCGATGTAAATACGAGTCAGTAAAGCGTACATCACGTCATTTGCATGTTACGCATAAACACTGTTACAGAGCGCCAATGTTGTGATTTCAATGCTTCCTTCGTCACTTCTCATCCTGCTACTTTACGAATGATCGGAGCGAAAATGTTTCAGCACGTCTAATGCTGCGGCTACTCCAAGCCTGGCGGAAAACGTCGCCTCAGTTGGACAACGGCTACAAGAACAAAATCGCAGCTACCGGCGAGATTCGCAAAGTGAATCGAGCTTTTCTTACTGATTTTTGCACTCCTGCCAGCTCTTTCGTCCATCGCCGCACTAGATAAGCAACGCAGTTTGACAATCGAGGAAACAAGCACTCGCAACGCTCAACTCGCAAACGAAACAGCAGCACTGACAACATAGCAGAAGCTGGCCAGTGACGTCACTGGTTCTCGCGGTCTTGTTTACCAAGTAGACCATCTACGTCACGGGGCTACCGAGTGCTCTTCGAAATCGAAACTGCCTCCGGTCGTAACATACGAGCATATAATTAAACATTCGTCTCGCGCTGGGGCAAATGAGTTTCGTTGCCGCTATTATCGAGTCAGTAGCCATTGATTAAGAGCAAAAAACAGAGGTTCACAAATTTTCTGTCACCACTCCTTTAAGAACTTCAGCTACCGCAAGGGTTAAATCATGATCATGGGCGTTTGTCGTCGGTATGGAGATGTGCCACTAGGCGTCAACGCGAGTGCGATATATCCACAACAAGCTTTGCTATATCTGCCAAACAACAGTACACATTGTACAAGCTGTCACAATGCACTATAAACAATAAACTACTTTTGTGGCGACACGTTTCACTTTGGTGTTATACCAATTCCTATGAAGGAGGGATCAGCCATCTTTTGAGGCCAGAAAATTTCGACCAGGGAAATACGCAGTTGAAGCCAATGAAACAGAAAAGGTGATGACGTTCAAGGGCGTGGAACTACACCGCAATCCAAAGCAATTTTACCAGAGCTTGGCAGACAACATCAGGACGCGGCTTCTTACAACCCAGTCTTCGCGTGTAAGCAGTAGCGGCACTGTACAACAAAATGTTGCTGCTTACAAACTGCTCATCGACTACATAAAGGTGTTGAATCCGCTTTAATGGCCCGATGATCTCGACGTCCTTCACGGCGAGGACGAAGTGCGTCGTCTGGCACAAAGGCTTCGCGTGCACGAGAATAACGCCGTTCAAGGCATGAGGGGGTACTTCGAGAACGGTGGAGAGAATGTTCGTTGTTTACTCAAACCTGTCGGGACGGCCACTAAGTGCGTCCCTGTTTCAACTGCTGATGGTGAACGAGGACTCAGTGCCATGAACAATATAATGACAACGTCCGGGTCATCGCTCTCTGTTGAAAGGCTGTCAAAGCTGCTATTCATCACAACGAATGGCCCACCGCTGCAGCGATTTTGCCCTGATTCTTATGTAAACAGCGCCGTGGTCTCGTGTCCTTTCTTGTCCCGTCGTTTTAGCGCTGTTTTTCACCCGTAATCGTGGTTACTGTTCGGTAGGCACTCTTCGCATGACGTCCGTGCTCCACTTCGAAAACCACATGTGTGGAAACATGAAGAGGACGATTTCTGGAAGATTTTTTAGCGAGGACAATTCTTTTTCACGTGTTTGTAGCAAGTGCAGGTCACATGTGAGATTTCGCAGAATTTCGTATCGTTTGAATGTATAATAAAATTATGCGAAAGAGAGCGGGCTAAGCAACTTCAAAATTGTTATACTGCCTAACTTACGTAGGGTGCTTCAGCTAAAGGGAGCCACGCTGTGAAAGGCCTGTAATATATTGCTTTGCTTTTAACAGCTGAGCTAACGGTATACCTGCGACAGATGATCTGGAGTGCAGCGTTGTGTGTGTAACGCCCGCGGTATCTATGTGTGTGTGTGTGTGTGTGTGTGTGTGTGTGTGTGTGTGTGTGTGTGTGTGTGTGTGTGGTGTGTGTGTGTGTGTGTGTGTGTGTGTGGTGTGTGTGTGTGTGTGTGTGTGTGTGTGTGTGTAAAGTACAGAGCCAGAGAGAGAGAAAGAACTAGTGAGTGTGCCCGCAATGTACTAGTCGCCATTCTATGAGCCCCCCGCCCCCCTTCCACTGAATGGAGACTTTAAGCCCTGTGATTAGGGCAGCTCCACATGATGTGGTTTAAGCCTGCTGTAGAAGAGGCGCAGAATTTACAAGAGGGAGTAGGGTAACTGCAGGGATGACTGCGGTGGAGGAGGTAAGGGGAAGGAAAGGTGTGAGTCTGCAGCTGTCGCCACAGATTTTCACGCTTGCGCGGGGATTGGCGTATGAGTGGCGGAAAGGTTAAACGTTCTAATCGGTAGTGTGTGCAAATGTCGCGAAAAAATAAAACTTATAAGACGATCCCGCGCTGAAAACGGCGCCTCCTCCGTAGCGAGTTGCGACACATCGAATGCTTGCGCCCGGACAGTAAATCTTCGGGCACTGACATGAGGCGCCTCGTTTCCGCCAAGGCCCGGATGCGCGGGAGTCCAGATTAGTGCTACAACTTGATGGAGGGGATTGGCCAAAAGCAGGGAAAGGGCTGGCTTAGAGACGTTGCCCCTCCGAAATCATGTATGGCTGCTTTGGAGTTACGACAACAGTGGAATTAGGAGTTGTGAGGACCAGGACTATGACCGCCTCTTTCGAAGAAGAGGCGGGTATGGAGGCGGCTGCAGCGACCGACTACATTCATCGGTTGGTGCTAAGACAGACATGAGCATATGGCGTGCGGTATGCATCCTTTTTTAGCATGACTCCTACCTCTTCCTTTCGATTCCAGTGAAATTACCGCTGTCTATAGAAGCAATACGTGAATAGACCAAAGCTAAAGACCTTATGCTTCCCGACTGCTGGAAGAAGGAAATGCAGTCTACAATGTGAAACGTGGCATCGTGCAACCCGAAGGAGAACAAATGTCATATAACAACGTTCGGAGGACAGTTCTCTAAACCATTGGTTCTCAAACTGGGTTCCGAGGAACCCAGGGGTTCCGTGAAGGACATAATAGGGTTCCGCGAGCGGTCAGAACTAAAGCAACCCGCTCCCGTTTTACTCCCATTAGCACCTAATTATTGAAACAAGCAAATTTCTATTGAATTTTGCATTTAACGAAGCTATCGCACGCCGCATCCTCGCACCTGGTGTCTGCAGATAGCGAGAGACCTACGTCCACGTGTTAGCAGCAATAAAGACTCGTCGTCTAGTGCGCGCCACTAAACTTGCACAGTTTGCGGACCCGTGGCGACAGAACACGCGGAGCGCTACTTCATGCTCGTGAGCGTTCAAACCGGTTCAAATTAACGGGCATCTGAGCGCTTTATTCGTGACTCATGGCGCGTCGGCGTTCACGTGGCACAGTTTTCATTCACGGCAAGTTGCCACTGCTCTCTGTCGGTTTTGTGATCAAAACGCGCAACTAGCGCTTTGATACGAGTAAGAGGCATGGCTTCACGCCGGCTGTGGGCTACACGAGCACTTAGGCTTAGCTTTACGACCAGTGTATCGGTCGACGGCCGTTTCTTTGTGCGACTGGGATGCGTCCATTTTGTTTTGCAAAAAAGTAAAGAAGGCGTCCGTACGTCCGGCGCTTGTTTGCGTGAACACATTGCTTACGATCGCAAAAGAAGAGCAGGTCAGCGCGCGCAGTATTAGTGTGGTTGCGCACATCGAGAAGCGTTATTACCCCCCCCCCCCAACCCCTTTCCATTGTCTTCATGTTCAAAAAAAGGGTCATGGGTTCCGCGGCGCCCTGGAAAAGCTGTTTGGGTTCCCCAAGGCCAGAAAATTTGAGAACCCCTGCTCTAAACAACGTCGGTACACAAGAAGTTATTGCAGCAAAGAGATGCGAAGTGAAGTGAAAACAAAGTGTATAGAGACGGCAATGTAAGGTCAGCGCCGCGACATAAAAAAACAGGTGCGGCCTGCTGCGTGGCGCCGAAACGCCGTCCGGGGCCTAGTTCTCCTTGCGCCCGCTCTGGCGCCACCACACCGGTCCAGCTGTTCACGGAGAAGCGCTTCGACAGCCGCGTTTGTACGCCCGACACTTACCCCAATCAGGCCGTAGATAACGCGTTTTATAGTTGCACATTACAGGTTGAATATTGAAGTCGTTATTAGAACTGCCGATTACCCCACACATGTGAACAGTTTGCCCTAGGAGTACCAATGTTTTGTAGAGTGGTCCTCAATACTCTCCACGAATGCTGCCCGTTTGACTCCACTGAAATGAAAGTGTCACTCAATCACTGATCCCGTTAATGGACAGGCAGTCGCCGGGCAGGTTCCAAGGGCTGACTTATCGGCCCACCGAAACGCACCACGAAAGCACACACAATTTAAATGTTGGTCCTTTTAGTGCGCCAACAAATGTCGGTTGTGGTCCAAAGCAAGCGTTAGAGCCAATAGTGGACAACACAAACAAAATATATTCTCAGTTAAGGCAGTACAAGCATCACGCAAACATTTACACTCGGCAGGTATCAATTACAACACACAACGTCACTTAGATGGTGTTTAAAACAACGGCAACAAACTTACCGTGCTATTCACCTTGAATATTCACCAAACGTGCGCAGCCCACAATTCTTCGAACGTTTCTCGAATATTTCTCTTCCAAGAAACACTCAAACGAACTCCAGCTCTGGTCACCGTCATTCGGCGACACTCTTTTAAAGGGTGCTCCCACGGTGTCATCATTAGATCATCCAAGATCGGCTAACCGCACTACACGACTCGCACGAACAACGTAACTTCTTCGCCGACTTCACCATATACCCTCCGTCGTCTCTCGTTTGAATCCTTCCTGTTTCGCGAACATTCCAACTGATTGTTCGCCTCGTAGCACGTAGCGCAGCGACAGCTAGGGGAAAGCGATTCGTCTAGCCGGTTCGTCTGCGGAATCGGTCGGTTCCACTTTGATTTCTTGAATTCTACCGATGTGCGCGGGTGTTCGGGTGTCGCGACTGCGACGGCGTCTTCGGTGGAGAGGGTAGGGTCTCGCCCTGGGCGCCTTTTGACGATGGTCTTTTTTTTTTTTTTTTCGTTGCGCGCATCCGTTGGGGGGTAGCAGTGGTAGCAGTCGGCGCAGTGGCTTGATGCTGCAGTCAGGATGCGGAGGCGCGCGCCTGTTTTAGCGCTCGTTCGCGACAGAAAGAAGTGCTCTGTTACGAATATTACGTTTTCCGGCACTGTAGATCGCATGGGAACACGTGGTACATCACAGTAGCGTCTTTTCACACGTTCGAGTTGCACAGCGGCACACAACAGCTTCGCGTCATCACACCGCTAGAAAAAAACGTCTGCCACACACGCGCGCACCAAAAAACCGTACTGAGGTGCAGGAAACATGAGGCAAGCGGCTCACATGCGCGGTCACACACAAGAAATACACGATAAAGCACAAGAAAAAGCACACGGACACGCATAAATCCCGAGGCCACCACATAGTAACACGAACCGGCGTCTGCCTTGCGGACCGTACTAGTGGCGCTCTCACCCAAAACAGCTGCCGCTCAGCCGACCCGCGCTCGCCCGTTGACGGCGACGCGACGCAGCAGGCCGCACCTGTTCTTTTATGTAGCGGCCGTGGTAAGGTTTTGATGAGGAACATTTTGTAGAGAGCACCGCCGAAGCGGGAAAGCGGGAATTTAATCGGAATTACAGCGCAGGTGGCATTCTAAAATATCGTTTTTAGCGCGCGTCGATGCTCCCAAAGCAGACGAAGCTGCAGCCGATGATCCTGCCAAGCACGTCACAGCGACTGCCGCGCCAGTTTTCCAGAGGTGGGCCTCACGCCCAATAGCGGTTTTTTATGTTTGACGATAGTGAAATTATCAAGAGTTAGGTATTTACAAAAGGTGCCCGAGGTCTAGTGCAGAGAGCGCGGTCGTGCACTCATTTATTGCCACAATAATTTAATTTAGTTCCACGGATGAAATTATATGCTCAGCAAACATCTCATTAATTTCACCGACATTTAATTCTCTATTCAGAATTCCGCCCAGTTTTACCTTTCCGACGAACAGAGGCCAGTCGCCAAGCTTTCGAATGACACGTACACGCATCCAGTGATAGCAACATTGAGTGCGGGCAAATGATCGCTCCCGTGCGCATTAGTGAGGATTTCCCATTCAAAGTGGATAAAAACATATGGTGACGAAAACGCCATGTTGAGGGAGCTAAATTTATGTGCACACGGCGAAAAGCATGTCGGACTGCACATGGTTCGAAAAAAAAAAAATTTTTTTTTCATAAGTTGCCCTCTTTGGCCAGTTCTATCAGTGCCCCGAAGATAAAAACGAGCATTAAAATCTCCTGCTAAAATAATTGTTTCAGGCAGTTTTTCTGCAACAGTGACATTGTTGCGCTGACGCAAGCCGCACCCGCTCGTCAACCTCAGCTCGCCAGCAACATACAGCGCCGCCACGCGGTGCATACACGCCGGTTTCTCCACCGCCGCTGGGAAAGCCGCGCGTTCACGAGTCACGACACTAGCTAAACATTACGAGCCAACTCGTATCTCAACTGCCGTAACAAGCAGGAACTCGATAAAGCGCAGAAAAAAGTAGCGCGCACGTCGCACACCGAGTTTGCGAATCTCCCTGACAAGATTCTGCTCGTGCCGGGAAAACCCTACGTACTGATCTCGAAAATTGACACCATCGACGGTTTCAGAAAGATTTAGAATTACACCGATCGCTGCACAAGAACCACATTACAGTTTCATTCGGAGGCCGTGCTCGACATTATACATCTTACCTCCTGTTTCCGTCTCTTCGAGAATGCTGCTGCCGGTGCCTGCGATTCGTTCCGTTCGTAAACGAAGATAAACACCACCACGCCTGGCCTTAGTCGAGCACATTTAACCGGAATTGCCATTGCACGCATTAGCGGTAAACTCTGAGGTAGTCACTGTCACGAAAATGTTTCGAGATGAGAACAGTGGTTCACGAAGGATTGAAATTAATTCCTTCCACAGCAGCGATCCACCGAGCAGCTCGTTTTTGCTCACATGGGAAGTTGTGAAACGCTACTTACATCATCTCTGCCGTTGGTTCTCGGACAGCCGTAAGCAGAGCAAAAGGCAGGCATGGTGACACTGTGAGACGAAGTTCTCCGTAAGCTTTTCTTTTAAGCGTAAACCATAAACGCAGAGTGGGTACGTTAGTTATTTAGGATAAGGAGGGTGACTGACGTGGAAGACATGCACACGGTGACGGTGCGAGGGGCCGGGACGCGTCTCTTCTACGGTGCCACAGCGTAAACAAACGACCCCCATTCGCGTCTCGTGGGCGCTGCCATGTTGGCTCACAGAACGAACAAACAAAAGCAAAAGTTACCAGTCTGGTTGCGCGAATAAGGTCACGTGATGGTCAGCGACCAATAGCGGCCGCAGCGTCTGTCCTGTCAAACATATAGTCTGGATTCGCCCGCAGCGGCTGAAAGGGAGTGTAATACTTTCTGATCCGACTGGCAGGCGGCGCTGCCGCTGGCTGGTGAGCGCTCAACTCGAGCTCTTGCGCGCTTCCCTGCAGCGCCTAAACTTATTTGAAGTACGCTTGTGGCGCGTTATTTTTACAGTTAGGCTGAAACTAAAATTTGTCGGTCCTACGTACACGAAAACTCGTACTCCGTATGTGCCACAGAAATTGGGCATTCCCTACTTCCACCACGAGAAAAAAAGCCACCTAAACATCGCCCAACGATAGCGGTGTCACCACAAACGGTGGTCCCATGATACTTTCCAATTTGATTGAACGCTATCTCAGAACTGAGTAATGAAGCAAAATATAGGTATGAGTTTCCCAAGAACAAACTTATAAATAGTGGCAGTTTGGAAACCTGTCTTCAAACATTGCACAAAAGAACAATGGCACAGGTTAATATCAGGTGCTTATTTAAGTGAGGAATATGCAGCAAAAGGGACAGTTGGGCTAGTTGGTTTGGTACACTTTGAAACAGCGCAAAAGACGAAAGACACAGAAGAAGACTGAACAACACGAGCGCTGACTGAGTGTTTTATTCAAAGAAAACAGAAAAAGAAAGTGAAGGAAAAGAACAGAAGATGCGCGCGTAACCTATGCACATGACAAAAAGGCTACAGGCTTGCAGCATCATTAGGTATTATCCAAGTAAGTCAACTCGCATTCCAGCAACGCAATGGACGGTGTGCTAACACACGCGTCGCCATTTTGGCAGATAGCGAATGTTTCAGCTATATCCCTTAAGCGAGAATCATTGTGCCCGAAAACGGTGGTCCAGCGGCAGAACTCCCGCAAATAAGAAACGGTAAGAGGATAGCGGTGATTCTGTATATTCATGGTATCTCTCACCGCATAGGGAGAGAGAGAGAGAGAGAGAGAGAGAGAAAGGTTAAGTGTAAGGCAGGGAGGTTAACCAGAAGTTTTTCGGTTTGCTACCCTGCTCGGGGAAGGGGTAAGGTGGGATAGAAAGGTAAGGAAGGAAAAAAGAACAAAAAAGCGGAAAAAAAAAAACGCACACAGTCAAGCACGGGAGCATCATAGTCGTTTAGCGAGGTCGGTTGAGCGGAGAAAATTTCAGCAGCGCCTTCGTCGCTTTCTGGTTGGAAGCTAGAACGTTCCGGCACTCCAAAATTGAATTGTTCAGAAAGCGGCTGGTCATCGAGACGTGCTAGCGTTCCTGAGAGCTGTTGTCTTTGGGAGCTATAGTCAGGACAATGACACAGGACGAGCGCAATGGTTTCCTCGCTGCCACAGTGAGCACACGCAGCACTGTCTGCCATTGCGATTCGGTAAGCAAAGCTGTTCGTGAAAGACACTCGAAGCCACAGGCGGCAGAGGACTGTTGTTTCGGATCGGGATTCCTCCGTAATAGGAACTGGTTATGACACGAATGTGAAACGTGTCTTCAAAGACGTAGTGCTTATTGTGTAGCGATATATGAGAGCTTGTACAGTGTCTATGGTGTTTGGCAGCAACGTTTGACGTGGATGCACTCACGTTGACGTCTAGTGGCGCATCTCCATCGCGACGACTAACGCCCATGATCACGATTTAAGCGCTGCGGTAGTTGAAGTTGATAACATATGCGTATAACTGGACACAGCGCATCGTGGGCCCGCGCAAAGATGACATCAACCAGCACATAATAAACACTGCTACTCGATATGCGCTTGAAAGCGTCGTCAACTAAGGAGAGTAACGGCACGGTGTGCGCTCCCGAGTTAGGGTTATCAACGCCTCTGTTTATGCATACACTACCACACCGCGCTTCAGCACCGCGGGAGGCAGAGGTTCGTACTTAGTAGCCCAAGCCACGAACGCGCGCTGGCGTTCCACGTCCCGCTGGCCTCTGTGTCACTCCACCGAGGCAAGACATTCGTCCGTCGACATCGCTGCCTTTCTGCTGCGCTTACTGCAGCAGTTTTATTATTCGGTGCTATCGCACTCGAAGCAGTCGGCGGCGAAACATCGTCGGTGCATGCGGAAGCTGCACTACTCTGACAACGAGCAGTCACACGCTAACACGAAGCGAAAGGCAAAGAACGTAACTGCGTCTAGGGCGACTCCCCGATACTAGCGCGGCCAGTGTTTTTCGCTGCTGTCGAAACGAATGAACCATGGCCTTCGAGACTGCGCGCAATCCCCGAGGCCATGCTTTAACTGCGTCGTCGTCCAATCGTGCTGTATCGGCACTAGTAAGTGCCGAGAACGAAAGTACGAGTTTGTCCCCTAGTCAGATGTAGGCCTGCCGACGTTGAGAAATAATCTGAGCACTAGTTTATAAATTTTGTTTCTCTGTTTTCAGTGTAGCGAATAAAGCGTTGTTAGCTATCTGAATATCCTGCGTGTAGTAGGGTGGCTGGGAAGAGACTTCAGCGCGCGACGCGACTATGCGCATTGACCAAATGAGAAAGCGCTCTTAACCCATCCTACTGCTCTTAAATCCCGACTTTGATTGTACCTGCTCCACTCGCAACTTCAGTGACCGACCCTGTCCACATCGGCAACCTTTCACGTCACCTTCGGTGCAACGACCGTTCCACCAACCTGAGCGCGCTTTTTTAATCGCAGAACCGACGCTAGTATCACCGACATTTTCGTGCCGCGGCTCGTAGATGCGTGTCACCCTGTTCGTAGCGCATGGTACTTAGGCCGATCGTCAATAACAGCGGCGGGCGATCACGGCCAATCGTCATGCCGCCTGTTCTATATCACCAACCGAACCACAAGACTGCGTTTGCGGGTAGACACAGGGGCAGAAGCCAGCATAATTCCTGCTTCCAAAGCTGACCGGCGTCTCCGTGCGAAGTCAACTCCTCTACAAGCGATGAACTCTTCTGTCATCGCAACTTACGAACAGAAGTCCCTGGCCCTCGATTTTGGCCTTAATAGAAGGTTACAATGGCTACTTTGTATAGCAGACGTGCGCTATGCCATCTTAGGAGCCCATTTCTTAAGGCATTTTCATCTGCTCGTGGATTTGAGCCGCTGTCGCCTGGTGGATAACATTACCGGCTTGTCGGTCAACGGTTTTCTGTCACACGCTAAGGCCCTCAACCCCACTTTCGTGAAACTACCTTCTTCACCGTATACAGCTCTATCCAATGAGTTTCCGGAGATTACTACACAGTCTCGGATGGATAAGACCCCCACGTACTCTGTGACCCATCGCATCGTTACCACAGGCCCACCTGTTCACTGCATTCCTCACCGACTCGGTCGTGATAAACTTCCAGTAGGTCGCAATGACTTCCAGCGTATGTTTCAACTGAAGATCATTCGTCCGTCATCAAGCTCGTGGTTGTCGGCGCTGAACATGGTTCCCAAGGAGAACGATGACTGGCGGCCCCGTGGTGATTATCGTGTACTCAACGCGGTTACCGCTCCAGACGGATACTCGTTACGAAATATCAGGACTGCACTCCCTTTTTTAACCGGCAAACAGAGTATTCGAAGATTCATGCCGTGAAAGCTTATCACCAGATCCCCGTTGAGCCTTCTGACACCCCCAAAACGGCTATAAGTACCCCGTTTGGCCTTTTGAGTATTTAAGAATGTCTTTCGGTTTCAGCGTTTTACAGCCGAAGTCACCAGAGGCTCACCGTTCTGTTTCGCCTATATAGACGATGTTCTCGTCGCCAGCAAGGACGCTGAACAGAAGGCGCATATACGTGAACTTTTTCACACGACTCGTGATTGCAATCTGGTCATCAATGTTGAAAAGTGTCATTCAGGGTCTCGGAGATGGCATTCCCCGTACATCGGATCACAAAAGATGGCATCACTCCTATACCTGACAAAGTTCAAGCTATCATCGACTACGCGCCACCAATGTCCACACGAGTGTACGACATTTTCCTCGGACTCGTCAATTTTTATCTCCGTTTCATCCCTACATGCTCCACACTGCTGCAGCCTCTTCAAGCACTACTGTCTACTTCTAAAGTCGAGTCGGCCGCACTTCCCTGGGACACGGTCGCTGATCAAGCCTTTGCCGCCGTAAAGACCAAACAGACAGTCAGGGCTGGGCAAAGATACTTTGAAATTGTATCGGGATACGATACAAGATACTCAGGCAAAAAGTATTTGAGATACAGATACAAGATACTACCGCAATAAT
The DNA here is from genome assembly GCF_013339695.2 of Rhipicephalus sanguineus. Lineage (NCBI taxonomy): Eukaryota > Metazoa > Arthropoda > Arachnida > Ixodida > Ixodidae > Rhipicephalus > Rhipicephalus sanguineus. The sequence goes on along the minus strand of NC_051179.1, from coordinate 127,351,838 downwards.
TGTATCCGATACGATACTTGCCAATTGTCTTAAAGGGCCCCTGACAGCCGATTTTGTTTGTGACATTTATGTTGCAATAAGTAGGTCTATCTCTTGTAATCACGGAATGACACCGCAAAATGCTCCTACGTGATGTCTAATTAATCCTAACAGCGTTAATTATGGTCATTTTGGTGTAGGTTCAAAACGCGCGCCGATAGAGGATAAGAACACGAGCGCCGCGCCGCGGCGGTCGCGCCTCGGGGCACGCGTGATGACGTGCGCTCAGTATTGGGGGACGTCAGCCACGCGCTTGTTGAACTGCCAGTTGGAGAACACACACACGGAGAGCTCACGCTGCCTGCCGACACGTACCGAAGAAGGAGAAGGTGGGAGAGCAAACATGCTTCGCAATATACTACAGTGCATGCACCGCGCATATTTCTTGTCTGTGATCGCCCGCGGCGATCGCGCCTCGGGGCACGCGTGATGACGTACGCTCAGTATTGGGTGACGTCAGCCACGCGCTTGTTGAGCTGCCACTTGGAGAAGTTCGTCTGCTCGTCGAGCACGTGGTAGACGATGTCATCGCTGTCAGACGCAGATTCGTGCCCTACTCATCGTCTAACAAGTCCGACGATGGTTCGCAAGTGGCAGACGCTGAGGTTGCGAATGTTTTGAACGGAGGAGCCTGGCAATGCAGCGGCTGAAACCGAAGACGTCTCCTCGCCACAAGGATCGCGGCTGCACTTTTTTTCTAGCGCTCCGATGCGTTCACCTATAAGTGGACTCACTATGCGTTGCTCTTTTTGCTGCCACCCCGCAGTTATTATTATTTTTTTTTACAAGCGTCCAGTGCTGACCAGCACTGCTCGGCGCCGCCGTTGAAGAACGACGGGACGCCGTGAGCTGGTGTATCAATGGCGTCTGAAATATGGTAGCTGCGCCTTAGTCGAAGCAGCTGTAGTGAAATATAAAGAAAAAACGTAAGAGTATGATAATAAATTAAACGATTCCAGTTCACTACAGACGCCGCTTAGACACCGCAGGTGTACGTCCTCACCCGAAAGCGCTTTCACTTCACTTGAAGTGAAGTGAAGAAAAGTGAAGAAAGCGCTTTAATTTTTAGGGGCGAAGCTCCTTAAAGCGGCACCCGTTCGTCCCTCGTAGTGGTGCGTAACCAGTCGTAACGCTAGTACCAGATCTTGACCTCCAAGGTGGTGCCGGTAGGAGATTTTTCCTGTGCGTTGTTGAACAATAAAAAATTCGCAGGGTGCGCGTTAACTAAAAGCCGAATTCTTCTGTCTCTCATTCCCCATTAGCAGCCATTGGCATGTTCCAGTAGGAAACGTTAATAGAAATAGAAGTGTAAGTGTTAGCTAAAAGCCGACTTCTGTCTCTCATTCCCATTAGCAGCCATTGTTTACCTCCAAGGTAGTGCCTGGTGAGATTTCTCCTGTGCGTGATTAAACAATAAAAATTTTGTTCAAAACGCCGTTGATTGATGAAATAAACCAACGAAAGACGCCAGATGTTTTCTAAAAGCAAAACGAAAGAACGCCAGATGTTTCTAAAGCAAAACGAAAAGACGCCAGCTGCTTAACGAAAGACGCCAGATGTTTTCTAAAGCAATGGTTTTCTAAACAATGAAAATTCACAGCGTACATGTAAAATTAAAGTGAGCTGCAAGTCGTCATAACTCTCATCGAACCTTTAGTATAAACGCGCCCGATCTCACGTCGGTGATGATGTACTGGGCAGAATTCACGGAAGATTCACGGTTTACCGATGAACCTCCGCTGCTTCGCCCACACATCATCATTCACTCCGTGGATATGCTGTGATCTTTCTTTCTTCTAATGTGTTGACCTGCAATTAATAAGGACGAAAATTATCATCCCCAGCGTATGGTCCACTGTTCGATCTCACGCACTCGCCGCGTGCAAGTTGCTTAAAATTAGAATGAAATTATTCTCAATCGCGGGCACAATTACGTGTGTAAGTTGTTTCAACCTCCTGAAACAGCCGAGTACGATATTCATTGGAAGTTAGTCGAAGCGAACGGCATACACGTTCTCTGTTAAACGCGTTACACAGTTTTATTTGAAGGTGAACATTAGACAGAAGTCTGTCTGGTTGGGTAAGTAAACTGAGATAACTGATATTTATTCTCCAACCAAAGTTACGAAAACACGTAAAAGCCCGACGTTTCGGAACCAGCTTGGTTCCTTCCTCAGGGGGGACTGCGGCGGCTTGGCAGCGGCCTCTTTAAGGCACTCTTGCGGCGGTTAACGACCCCACGCATTACCGCGGAGCGTAGCCCATGCGCATACACTGGGGGGAGAGTTCCGAGGGAACGATGATATTTGAGTGGTCCTCTGTATGTGCCACGACTCAGTAGCAACCTCCTCCTCCACTTGGTTTCACTTTCCAGGATGGCCCGTTCCGTCGAAGTACTATTTTGTGGTCAAACGTCTCGGCGTGCTCGGCGACGGCGCTGCGTTCTTTGTGAGCTTACGGACGTCGTTGAGTGTTGCCTAATTCGTTCGGGGAAGTTTTTGGTCTCGCCGATGTACGACGAGGGGCAATCGGCGCACGGTATTTTGTAAACGACGCCGGGAGCCCTGTCCTCAACAAAGACCCCCTCAACAAAGAACGCAGCGCCGTCGCCGAGCACGCCGAGACGTGTATAGATGGCTAACCATGTATAAGACAACATGTATAAGATGGCTCCTAATAATTCCCATTATATAATGCAAACTCAATTTCACTATTTTATTAAGCGGTAAAGTAGAATGGTTGTACTGTATACTCAAAGTCACGCCGCGGTGGCCTAGTGGTTATGGTGCTCGACTACTGACTCGAAAGGTCACAGGAACAAGTTCTGGCCGGGACGGACGAATTTCGATGGAGACCAAAATCGTTGAGACCAGTGTATTTAGGTTAGGTGCACGTTTGCAAAACCCCTGGTGGTCGAAATTCCCGACGCCCTCCACCCACGGCGTCTCTCATAATCATAACGTGGTTTGGGGGACATTAAACCTCAAATATATTATTACTGTATACTCAAGGCACGCCCATATAACTACATATTTGTTTTCAAAATCTCCTTGGCAGAACAGTAAATTCAAGTGAAGTATAATGTGTAAGCAGTAGCAAATATAACGCAGACATTTAAAAGTAGCAACCAAACAGAGAGCTTCTTTTGGCAGCCCTTTACAAAAGAGATATTGCAGCGACAACACCGGGAATAACAATAGAGACCTAGGTAATGTATCATATCCAAAAGAAGCGCAGATGAGAAAGCGTTTGTGCTAACAATCAAATTATGATTTCAAAAACTCTTTGTAAAAAGATGGCAGGAAGAAAACGACACGGTACACCGAGATATCTTTTGCTAGGCGGCTTGTTGTAATAGATCGAGCATGGGTATCGGTGGAGCTATAGTTCTTAGAACAATTATCTGCATATAAGCCAATGTCATCGTATGTAAAGGCAAACGTACATCCACGAAGTCCTTCAAGTCGCTGGTGTGTGGAAAGCCATGAGACGCGAAGCTACTCCGTTCTTGCATTCAGATTTTCGTAACGAAACACCACGCAAGAGAATCTTCAATAACGACACGAAAGCGGCATAAGAATTTCGGTGTCAGATGCTGCGCTCATTAGAGTGCGCGGCGCAGGACCGTGGCTAAGAGAAAGTGTCATGGAACTGACACAAATAAAACGAAAAAAAAAATATTCGAGAAAGCAAGAACTACGTGGGCTTGGTGTAGATGTTCGCGTGCGTGTTTTGTGTCGAGACTGCGCGAGCGCTGCCACTTGACTCTGTTCCACCAATAGGGACGCGCAGACCTCATCACCTGCCCTCACTAGAGGGCTCTGGCAGAAAGATAAAATTTATGTCGCTGCCCTTAGTTTTATTCAGGTAGCTTAGTGGCACCAGTACCAGATTCAGAAGCGGAGTTCAGCCAGCGATAATTGTTCGCAGGGCGTTGTTGCGATATCAGTATTTTAATATTAATGCGAACTAACATACACTAATTATTATTGGGTCTAACAAAGAACAACAAGTCTTAAAAATAATATTCTTTCCTTCATTGATAGCAGTATTTTGTATCTTAAGATACACCGATACATTATTTAAAATAAGGCGTTTAGGAGTAGCACTGGTTTATAAAACAGAGAAACAGTTACGACAAGTTACGTGCTAATGGCGGAACCAGCCTAAGCGCCCCGAGACAACCAAACGTCTTCTTCTTTTCCACCTGAGTGGTACCCCTTGCCTTTCCGAGTAGCACTCATCTTCTTCACTACATTTCTTCCCCTCCGGAAAAGAGCCATCCTGGCGACTTAGGGGCAGGAGACGACAGAGGGTCGTAATACGGTTTCAGGCGGTCTATGTGAACAGTCTCACGTCCACGGCGTCGTTGATCAGAGGACTGCGCAAGCGGCTCCACTACGTAATTCACAGGTGATGTTTGTTTGACCACACGGTAAGGGCCGTGATACTTGGAGAGAAGTTTCGTTGACAGACCAGGGCGGGTTGATGGATCCAAAGCCATGCAAGTTGATCAGGGCATAAGAGGCCGGAGGCGTCGAGCTATCCCGATGGTGTTTCTGGCGTTGCTGTCAGCAGTAGGAGGGAGCGGGCGAGCTGGCGACACTCTTCCGCGTATTTAGCATTTGTGACACCGTCGTCGACTCAGCCACATCAGGGCGGTAAGGGAGGATGGTGTCTAGCGTGCAGGAGGGCTCGCGTCCCGTAAAGGAGGAAGTATGGGGAGAATCCAGTGGTTGTCTGTACTGCAGTATTATGCGCGTACGTCACAAAAGTGAGAACACGGTCCCAGTTGGAGTGGTCGGAAGCGACGTACATTGACAGCATATCCCCTAATGTTCGGTTGAATCGTTCTGTCATGCCGTTGTTTGAGGGTGGTACGCGGTGGTGGTCCGATGAATGACATGGCATTCCTTTAGAAGTGATTCGACTGCGTCCGACAAAACACGCGTCCTCGGTCGCTGAGCAGCTCACGCGGTGCACCATGACGTAGAATGAATGCGATGCAATAGGAAAGAACCGACGTCACTTGCCGATGCAGATGGCAACGGTGAAGTTTCTGCATACCGCGTAAGGTGGTCAATGGCGACGATTATCCAGCGATTTCCAGCAGGTGTGAATTGGAAGAGGTCCGTAGAGATCTATACCACACGGTCGAATGGTCTGGCAGGACAAGGCAAGGGCTGTAGTGGAGCTGGAGAACGGGAAGCTGGATTCTTCCGGCGCTGGCAAGCAATACAGGCACGGACGTAGCGGCGAACGAAGCGATACATTCCGCGCCAGTAGAAGCGTTGGGATAGGCGGTGTAAGTTTTAGGGGCGAAGCTCCTTAAGGCGGCACCCGTTCGTCCCTCGTAGTCGTCGTGGTCGTAGTAGTGAGTAACAAGTCTTACGCTTTGACCTCCAAGGTGGTGCCGGTGGGAGATTTCTCCTGTGCGTTGTTGAACAATAAAAATTCGCAGCGTGCGCGTTAACTAAAAGCCGAATTCTTCTGTCTCTCATTCCCCATTAGCAGCCATTGGCATGTTCCAGTAGGAAACGTTAGTAGAGTCGAAGTGTAAGTGTTAGCTAAAAGGCCGACTTCTTCTGTCTCTCATTGCCATTAGCAGCCATTGTTTACCTCCAAGGTAGTGCCTGGTGAGATTTCTCCTGTGCGTGATTAAACAATAACAATTTGTTCAAAACGCCGTTGATGATGAAATAAACCAACGAAGACGCCAGATGTTTTGTAAAGCAGAACGAAAGAACGCCAGATGTTTTTCTTAAAGTGTAGTAGTAGTAGTTGCTGTAGCCACCTCGCCCGATCGTCCAACGGGCGAGGTGGACCGGCAACGGCGCGAGGACCCTGCCGTACGAGAGTTAAATCATACTAAAAGACATACTTTGCGGGCGATACACTCTAGTGAGCTTTCAACTTTTCGTCTTAATGTACATGATAAAGAAATTAGTTCTACGAAAAACGCAAGGCACACCTGGAGCAATATGTTTGGTTTTGGGACGCTAAATGAAACCATGAGGCGATGCGAAGCCGGAGCACTTGCACGATCGCGTTCCGTTGGCTTTCGTGGGCATGCTACCGACCTCGCGTCGGGGAACGCGCGTCCTGTCTTCCCTCTAGCCTTGCCTTTAATTCGCCACAGGGCGAGCGGGGAATGCGGGTCGCTCTTGGCGCTCTTTCGCTCGGGAGCGGACTTCTTCCTTGCATTTCACCGATCACAAGTGATAATGAAGGGACCACGTAAACCAACAGTACATAAAAGTTTGATGTTTAATATATACACGATGTTTCACACTCTTTATATTATGTACTGGGCGCATTTCACGGAAGAGTTTCACGGTTTACAGATGATTCCCTCCGTAGCTTCGCCCCACTCATCATCATTCACCCCGTGGATATGCCTGTGATTTTAACACTCCCGCATGCGCGCAATGTAGGTCGGCGTGAAAGGAGGCGCATATGTCCGAGCGGAGATGTGTGGGAATAACCAGGAGCCATCGGCGTCCTTCAGGGAGATAATTTCGTCGGTACAGCAAACCATCCCGGATAACGAAGTGCTGTATTTGACGGCGCATACCTCTAGGGATGGGTTGCGAGGGAGGCCGACGCAACAAGTTAAGAATTGAAGCAACCCAGGGATCCTTCCTTTGCTCCAGAAACATGTCGTTGACACCAAGTGCAGATACGTCGTGTGTAGGCGGAGGCGGCGACTCGTCACTAGATGGTAGGGGTGATCGGGACAGAGCATCTGTCGTCGGAATGTCTTCGGCCAGATCGGTAAATGACGTGAATGTCGTACTCCCTGGAGCCGGAGTGCCCAACGGGCGAGCCGGCCGGAAGGATCTTTTAAAGAGGAAAGCCAACATAAGCATGGTGTCTGTAAACCACGCTAAATGGGCGCCCGTAAAGATAGGGTCGGAATTTGCCTATTGCCCATATAATGGCCAGACACTCTTTTTCTGTAACGGAATAGTTGGCTTCCCGCTTTTGTGAGCGCACGGCTGGCGTAGGAGACGACGTACTCCATCAAAATCCAGGCTTACGCTGGGCGAGCACAGCACCGAGACCGATACCGCTAGCGTCCGTGTGGATTTCCGGCGGAGACAAGTGGATCAAAATGTCGCAATATTGGAGGTGATGTAAGAGGCGACGGAGTGTGGCAAATGCAATCATCACACGCCGATGACCATCCCGAAAGATCGCGGTTGCAGCGAAAGAAGTTCAGTCAAGGGCGATATGATGGAGGCAAAGTTGCGGATAAAACGACCGAAATAGGAACATAGGCCGAGGAAGCTGCGAAGTTCTTTCATCGTCTTTGGCTTAGGGAATCGGCAACGGCACGAAGTTCGTCGGATCCGGACGAACACCATCTCTAGAGACGACATGGCCCAAAATTAGGAGTTGTCGGGCGCCAAAGCAGCACTTCTTTAAATTGAGCTGTAGACCGGCGGAACTGAGGCAAGTGAGCACTGTTTCGAGGCGCTGAAGATGTGTTGAAAAGTCACGGGAAAATATGACATGTCGTCTAAATAGCACAGGCAGGTTGCCATTTCAGGCCACGGAGGATGTTGTCGATCATGCGCTCGAAGGTGGCAGGCGCATCGCATAGCCCGAATGGCATGACATTAAATTCGTATAACCATCGGGGGTAACGAAAGCCGTTTTTGGGCGATAAGCCTCGGCCATCGGAACCTGCCAATAACCGGAGCGCAGGTCTAGCGACGAGAAGACTCGGCGCCTTGTAAGCAGTCGAGCGCATCGTCTATGCGAGGTAACGGGTAAACATCTTTGCGTGTGATCTTGTTCAACCGGCGGTAGTCGACGCAAAATCTTATTGAGCCATCTTTTTTCTTTACTAGAACAACCGGCGAGGCCCATGGGCTGTTAGAGGGCTCAATAACGCCGCGCTTCAGCATGTCGTCAACTTGTTCTGCGATGACACGGCGTTCAGATGCCGACACACGATACGGACGCTGACGTAAAGGTGCGTGAATGCCAGTGTCGATTTGATGACATACAGTGGAAGCACGGCCCAAAGTTGGTTGCTGGTGGTCGAAGCTTGTGCGGAAGCGCTCGAGGAGGGCGATGATGTCGGCGCGCTGCTGGGCCGTAAGGTTGCTGTCGATGCATCGAGAAAGTGCTTCGGTGAACGATGGCTGAGAGGGTAACGTGGAGCAATCAACGGCGTCGATATGAAGCGGATTCGAGTGATCAGGAACGACATGTGCACACAAGGGATCAATGTCATCTGCAAGGCCTAGCCACTCTCCGCGCAGTAATTTGGAAGGCGAGGGAAACGGATTAGAGACATAAATTGCACTTGATCCATCGTGAATAGTGAGAACGGCGAAGGAATCAGCGAAAGCACTTGCGCCGGACAGCGGTTGCAGAAGGCGTAAAAAGAACAGGTGAGCCAGTAGAGATGTCGCAGGAAAGCGGTACTAGCGCTGATGAGAAAGGGGGTATCGGTTGTGTCGGCAGCCACAAAAACTTTTGCAGGTGAAGGTGGCGAGTCGACCGCAGCAGATGCACACAACGGCAGAGAACTCGACTTCGGCACGGGCGCAATCGATGACAGCATGATGAGTGCAGAGAAAGTCCCAGCCCAGTATAATGTCGTGGGAACACGTCGCAACACAACAAACTCGACGGCATAAATAACGTCTGCAATCGCAAACGCGTGCCGTGCACGCAGCGAGAGGGGCGAATTTGTTGCTCACTTGCAGTGCTCAAAACGAAGTCGTGAAGAGGAGTCGTTACTTTCTTGAGTCTGCAGCAAAGTTTCTCATTCATTACAGACACTGCGGCGCCAGTGTCAAACCAGTGCCAAAACAGGGACACCTTCAACGGAGACAGCAACGACATTAGACGGGCGAAAAACAAGGTCTTGTAGAGTTCGAAAGCTGCGCAGTTCTTGCCTCCGGAACTGCGGCTTCTAGTTTTCCTCAGGGACAGAAGGAGGGCGTCGTAGCATAGGGGAAAGGGAACGGCGCCGAGGTGAAGGCGACCGGCGTCTGTTGAAGTTCTGGCGAGTCGAAAATGTGTCCATGGCGGCAGGCGGGGCAGATGGAGCAGTCTGAGGTCTCGGCGGGAAATCGTAACCTGTTTGGCCGCACGTCGTCACGTAGGAGAAACTCACGCCGTCGGCAAAACCGTGCTACGTGAACCCGCAAAACCACAGGCGTAGCAGATGGGGCGGTTGTCTGGAGTGCGCCATGGGTTTTGAAGGCGTGATGGTGTTGGTCGGGAGAACGGACGGACAGAGTGATGCACAGGGTCAGGCGGTGCGGCAAAGGTGCGCGCGGGAACGTAGAGTTCGCGACAGGCAAACGTCCGGGGTGTGGTCAGTGCTCAGCATAGGTCAGCGGAGCAGCCACTGGTGGATGCATGGGCTGCGGGCAGCACCTCGGATACTTGCTCCTGAACGACACGCTGTATCGATGGCGGCAAAGTAGATGGGGCAGGCTTCAAAGGTGTAAGGTACAAGAGACAGCTGGCGCGCGACCTCCTCGCGTACAAACTGCTTGATCTCAAGGAGCAAGGCAGAATGATCTTCCGCATGCCAGCCCGACGTTAAAGCGGAGATCGTTGCACATGAGCGCACTGGCGCGACGAGTGGATTCACGCTGTTTCCAGAGTTCGTCATAGCTCTGACAGAATTGGAATTACGTCAGAGACCGTTTGCGGGTTCTTGGCGACGAGCATCTGAAATGCGTCGTCACTCACACCTTTCAAAATGTGTTTGATCTTCTCGGCTTCCGTCATGGCCGAGTGACACGCCGGCAAAGGTCGACCACATCTTCGATGTAGCTGGTGTAATTTCACCATTTTTGCTGAGCTCGAGCGCGCAAGCGCTGTTCGGCGCGTAGCTTGCGAAGCGCTGGACGGCCGAGCAGATCCGCGAACGCCGTTCTGAAGGCCGACCAGGTGGGAAGGTCCCGCTCGTGATTACGGTACCCACAGACTGGCGACGTCGGTTAAATAAAACTGGACGACGGTAAGCTTGTGCGCATCGTCCCATTTGTTGTGCTTGCTCACCCGTTCGTACTCGTGAAGCCAATCTTCCACGTCCTTGTCATCGGTACCGCTGAAGGAAGGTGGGTCACGTTGCCGGATGGGGCCGGAACAGACAACAGGCGGAGTAGTTGAAGCCGAGGCGGCTACCTGCTGATCTTCGTCCGTGGACATGGTAGAAACCGGAGGCAACGTACGGTTTCGAAGTTCCAGGATTATGAGTACCCAGCACTTCCACCATTAAAAATTAAGGCGTTTAGGAGTAGCACTGGTTTATAAAACAGAGAAACAGTTACGACAAGTACGTGCTAATGGCACGAAGTTAACTCATGTTGTCATAGTTGAAATAAGAAGAAGAATGGATAGGCCGGCACGTAGCACGTCGGCAGGATACCGGTGGTCATTAAGGGTAACTGACTGGATTCCAAGAGATGGCAAACGCGTGAGGGGGAGACAAAAAATTAGGTGGGTAGATGAGATTAAGAAGTTTGCAGGTATAACGTGGCAGCAGAAAGCACAGGACCGAGTTGATTGGCGGAACATGGGAGAGGCCTTTGCCCTGCAGTGGCGTAGACAGGCTGATGATGATGATGATGATGATGACGTGCTAATGGCGGAACCAGCCTAGCGCCGAGACAACCAAACGTCTTCTTCTTTTCCACCTGAGTGGTACCCTCTGCCTTTCCGAGTAGCACTCATCTTCTTCACTACATATTGAATGTATCGGAAATGCAGATACAGATACGCGTCTTGCGAGACGTATCGCGATACAGATACAACATACCCAAGAGTATCTAAGGTAGTATCTAAGATACATGTATCTTCGATACTGCCCAACACTGATATATATATATATATATATATATATATATATATATATATATATATTATAATATATATATATATACGAGTATATTATTAGAGCGCCTTGCGTAACACTTCCCAGCGCTGACCGCTTCGTAAAGTTTATATGGAGAGGGAGTGATCGAAATACCCGCGGAAACGCGCGTATACACATAGGAAACTTTATAGCGCGACCTTGGTCGTACTACGTCTCACGAGTCCACCGTTCTGAAGACATGCGTTATCTGTTCGTCTGCACTTAGTTACGCCCCAGCAGAAAAGCTCAGCAACGCGCAGCATAAAAAAAGCGCCCAAGGAAGAACCTAGAGCGTCGTGTTCAAGCCATCGAACTAAAACTGTGCGTAATTTGCCCGGAATACTGCTGCAGGCTTTGGTTACCTGGCCTACATTTACCCGCGCGTCATTCGTGGTGAAAGTGTCAGAATTGTCATCACCGCCTTTTTCATCGTCCGTGTTTTCCTCATGTTTTGGTGGAAGAACGGCAATATCGACGTCACCTTCCAAGTTTCCTGCAGTCTCAACTTCATCTAAAGCTTGTCCGCCGCGGTGGTGTAGCGGTTAAGGTGGTCGGCTGCGGACCCGAAGATCGTGGGTTCGATCCTAGTCGCGACGGTCACATTTCGATGGAAGCGAGTCCTATAGAGGCCCTTGTACTGTGCGACTTAAGTGCAGGTTAAAGAACATGAGGTGGTCGAAATTTTCGTAGCGCTCTACTACCGGCGTGCCTCATAATCATACCGTGCTTTTGGCACGTAAAACCCCATATATTATCATTTTGTATCCAAAGCGTCGCGCAGTTGACACTGGCCCCCCGCTTCTGCTGCTTTGGAAGGGAAATGTAGGAAGCCGCCAGGCGAGCGCGAGGCATTATGCTAGAGAGGATGGGAAGCTATGCGAGCACGGCTTTCGCCTTCGCCGCAAGGTCTGTCTGGCCATGCCATGCCTGGCGGCGTCAGCGACATCGCGAGAAAAGGTTGTGACTGATGCCAAGTATCGAGTTGGGTCGGTTTAGTTAGCGATCTTCTTCAGGGTGTGCTCGCCTTATGTCCTTGTAACACAATCATGCTGCTTTAAGTGAACGATCGCGTGGTTACCTTTCATAGATCCGGCGCTGGCGTTCTGCACAATTGAGAGGACATTTCCACGTCACCGGTGGGCGTACACGGTGTTACATGCGCACCTATATGTTTGTGCTGCTCTAACACGATCACTACGGCTGTACACATTAAACTGTCATATCCAAATCAGTGGAAGATTATACAGTAGAGCAAAAACCTTTTTTTTTCCTCGCCTCATCCGAGGCGCACCAAAAGGCCGGCGGCTCGCCGATGCCTCGGTGGCCTGTACCGTGGTGCGGAGGAGGCGCCGCGGGCCACGCCCAGCTCTGAAATTATGCTCTCCTCCGTGCGATTGGGACGGCCGGAAAGAAACCTGCCGGCGCGCAACCTCGGAAGCCATGGCGTGTACAAGGGTGTACAGGTAATGACCGGTGCTTGGCGCTCTGTGACATACCACGAGAAACCCAAACTGGTTGAAAGTCAGCATGGACTCAAACATTGGTAACATAAAATGCGCGACACCGCGCTTTTGTCGTCACACTCAACAAATCCACGCTAACTTGGAAGAACGTACTTCCAAGGTCATTTTACTCTCGCTGCACCGTTGGACGTACCGAGTAGCACGAATGCCCAAGCTCTGCTGAATTAAGGACTGTCAGGACTCATTAAGGACTGTCAGGATTCGCCTTCGGGGCAGGAGCACTCAAGAAAGCATTGAGGAAGACGAACGGCGAGGTTTGTAGATAAAAGTAAAAAAATGGTTCACTTCACTACATGTGGTAGGGGATTCTTCTTCCAGCGGGCCGACACCAGGTTTAAAGGTATTTCGGTGTCCCTATAGGGATAGCCGGTCTGGAGGCGCTCGCTTGCTAGGGCAAATATTGTCCACCACATTCGTTCCATGAGGTAACTCTCAACATGGCGCCTCAAGGAGAGAGAACGTATCGGACCACCTGCGTTCCTTTCCTGAGAAAAACAACCACCATTTCACTGCACCAAAAAGTTCCTTTGACTGAAGCTAAGGCGCGGTACTGCCACAAGCACCCGGGCGGATGACTCGATGGAGGCGATGGTTATCTTCTCGGTAGTGGCGGCGACAATGAGACATCGCCATCCCAGACGCATGATGCCCGATACCCTGCACCTGGAAGCGTAGTCAAAGAAACGGCTCAGCTTGTCACTAGTGCGAGCCCCCTGTCTCTAGTGCGAGCCCCAGGATGAATAATTAAAACAAAGCGCACGATATTTGGATAGTGCTGTGCAGTGTCGCGAAACTGTATGCGATCCGGAGTTCTGGAGTACGGCATCTGCGTGCGGATATATGTGCTGGCGCCGTTCGGTGAGTCTCTGTTTAAGCCGCTGGTGCGGTGAAATGCGACACGATCATTCCATCTGTGCGCGCAAGCCTTACTTAAGTGATCCATGTAGGACCAATGTTCATTCTCTCTGAGGAGTCGTCCAGAAGGCGCCTGACGACTGACTTGGCTTTCAGGCCAAATCAGTCGTTCCCGTTCACGAAAACATCCACGAGATTGATAAATGCCTTGCTATTAACAGTTTTACTTTTTTGAAACCTTGAAAGGATTTTATTCTTTCATTTCTCTTACATGGGCGCGGAGTATCCTGACATGACCGACGGAGCAGTGCTGCGGGAAAACAGTACTTTAAGGGCGGGTAAAACACTTGCTTGCGTTACAGTCGCTTTAGTAATCCTCTGCACGAAAATACAGCTAGCACGCAAGTAATTTTTTGTTGTTCATCCCACTGTCGCAGAAGTGCGGCAGTAAGACATTTGGATCGTAGGAGTTCCCTGCGTGGCGCCCATTGGAAAATCGTCGATTTCGTTGCTGCAGCTGCTATGGGTCAAGTGGCATACACTGTGCGGGCATCCGAAGACATTACATGGACGTGGCATTTTCTATAAACTGCAGTTAGATCGAGTCTCGAGAGCCAGCAAAGCCCGCATAGCGATGTGCGATAATGAAATTACCCTCGAGATGCGACTACGCAAGCTTGAAACTATCACCGACACGCGACATGTGTCAGTGCAGCGCAGCCCTGATAACGGAACTTCTGGACCAGCGTCGCCGTTCTCCATGGTAACGCCAAGAAGTTTTTTTTCGCGAATCAAACAGTAACGCACAAGCAGTATTTTATTACGTGTTTTATTTTGATAGCTATTTTGATTAATAGCGATTACTTGTACTCAGGACTCTTGGCGTCATCGGGCTCATTCCAAGATGTCCCACTGGTGGCGCGTATTGTGTGCTACACTTAGGCGCCTTAAAGGGACCGACAACTGCCCAGAACATGAAATGAGATGACTGCACTGATGGAAAGATTGTCCGTCGCATTGACTCAAACCAACCCAGTTTATCTCGTGAGAGGCGGATTGATATTTTTATTTCTTCATTGAAAGTCGCGAAAAATGACCTTTGGCGCCTCTGGCGGCAAAATCATACACGGTCGATGAAGGCGGTCACGTGACCATTGATTGGTGTATGCGTTCGATTACTTTTCTGTTAGTACTGAAATATTGTTCATTTCTTTATATTAAAAGATATTACTCCATAAAAATGTACATATAGGCCTGCGTTAGTTGTGTGCAACAAAGTGGCGCTGCCTTCGCTTGGCGTAATGATGCCATGCCGCGAAAAGCCATCCATGACACAGGCGCAGGCAACCTTGGTCGCAGGCGCGCACAACGCTGTACAAATACCGAGAAGTTGTATAAAGCCACATCATCTCATTGTAACAGCTTGCTATTTTCAAAAATGGCTGGAAAGCTCAAAATAAAGGTGGTTAAGCATAGCTACAGTAACTCCTGCGAAAGCAGAACGACGACAGCTTTCACAAGGGCTAGCGGCATTGCTATCAATTCTCAGCGTTGCTGGAGCAAGCCTTCATGCGTGTTTGGAGCCTTTCAGATCGAAAAATACTGCCTATAAATAACTACGTGCGTTTAGGATAAACCACTGCAAGCTACAAACGCTACGAAGGGTAAGCTTCCTGTCGCGCCGTAAAAGGCTGGGTCGAGAAAAATCAGTTGTCGGTCCCTTTAATGCCATCGTTGCCACGAAGGAACCAAGGAACGCTGCCATCGGGGCCCCCTAGCTACACTTACTTTAATTTCTCTACTAGTAGAGCATTGCTGTTGATAAAACTGACGTTTCAGACTTAACCAATAATGACCTTTCACTCTGAGATAAAATGTTAGTTGGCTTTAGTGCGCCTTTAAACAAAATTTTCACGGTCAATTCTAAAGAACAAACTGTCCTCCTCCTCTTTGAGGTTAGCCGAGAGGCCCAACACCTTTATGGCTTCTTGCTTTCATGACGACGGGACATGTGGTTCGTCAGCTGGTATTTTTGTGAAAAAGATATATTGCAGAGGACGCATGAGTAGGGACGTTCTCCTGTATGAGTGCGGATGTGCATCACGAGGCTGGTTTTCGCGAAAATGATGCACTGCAGTGGGCACAGTTGAAGGGGACGCTCTCCTGTGATACCCTTGTCACACGGGTAGTCTAACCACAGTTAAGTACGACGGCCGTTAAGTCTAACGGCTGTTGTACCTTGTCACACAGCAACCCTAACCGCAGTTAATCCGCTAACGACCGTTTTCGTAAACGGAGGAAGACAACCCGGGTTAGCGCCGTAAACTGACAACATGGCTGCCTCCATGTCGGACGCGAGCAGCTCGGCTCCCAGCGAAATATCAAGCCAAAAGCGTGTCAACTGGACCGTTGCGACGATGGAGGTGTTGATACGCATTTGGCAAGGTAAATTACCGGCTTTGAGGTACCAGTTTGTCCGTAGCTGCAAAAATACAGTGTGCATTTCACGAGATTGATACACAGCAACGTTCGTTCATTGAACAGGGCTTCACGCCATTTGATAGACGCGCATCAAGACACGCTGCTGACGCGTCCATAATCGAGCGTGAAGCCCTGTAGAAGGCGATGTAATGGCGGTGTTGCACGAACGCAGCCATGTATGAACTAAAGAACGCTTGGAAGCGCAGCAAACGTGTGACAGCGCCTCTGTCTGGTTTACGGTAACTGTGGTTACGTCCGTTAAAGGAGTACTGACATGAATTTTAAAATTTTTCGGGTTGTTGCTCTGAATGAAAGCACGGGTGTCGAGAACCCTATAAAGAGTGTCGTGGTGCCTGGGGATGCATTGCATATATTTTTAATACCGCTTCTTTCAACCAGCAGTTTCGGTTTTGGTTTCGAGAGGGCGGCTTCATAGTGACGTGTCAAGTCTGCCCGTGAAGTCACGGGCAGACTGCAACACACGAATAATGCACCTGCTGTCCTTTGCTGTCAGTCGAACGTGATTCATGATGAGTGAACTGTCGTCCAGTGCCTCCAAAAGCAATTTCTGTGATTTTGGCTGCATGCAGAACCCAGATTTCGCAAACCAAGTGAGCTGACTCGAAACGTCATAGGGCTCTCCATGCGGTGAAGCTACCTTGCAGATGCTGGGAGATGAAAACTTTAAAATCAACCTTAAATATTTATACGTGTTTCCCGGATGCGGTGTGGGGAGAGCGTTAACACTACATGCCAAGGAAAACAAAAACGTCCGTTTTGCTGCACTTCAAAATCGTGTCAGTACTCCTTTGACTGCAGTTGGGGATAACAGCGGTGAAGCTTACCCGTGTGACAAGGGTATGAGACTGCGGATGTGCACCACGAGGCCGGTTTTTTCGAGAACAGGACGCATTGCAGTGGACACAGTTGAAGCAACGCTCCCGTGTGTGAGTGCTCATGTGCTGAAAGGCTAGCCTTTCATCACAAACGAGGCATTTCAATGGACACAGGAAAAGGGACGCTCTCCAGAGTGCGTGCGCATGTGTCCTCACGAGGTTCTTTTTCTGCACAAAAGTTGCGTTGCAGTGTACACAGCAGAAGGACGTTCTCCTGTGTGAATGCGCATGTGCGCCACGAGGTGCCATTTCTGCAAGTAGGATGCATTGCACTGGACACAGGAAAAGGGGACGCTCTCCTGTGTGCGGCGCATGTGTCTCACGAGGTAGTATTTCTGCACAAAGGAGGCACTGCAGTGTGTACAGGAAAGAGGGACGCTCTGCTGTGTGAGAGCGCATGTGTAAATTTAAATAGTCTTTCCGCGCAAAGGCTGCATTGCAGTGGACACAGGAAAAGGGACGCTCTCCTGTGTGCGTGCGAATGTGTCTCACGAGGTGGTATTGATGCAAATAGGATGCATTGCAGTGGACACAGGAAAAGGGACGCTCTCCTGTGTGCGTGCGTATGTGCCTCACGAGGTCGTATTTCTGCAAAAACGAGGCATTGCAGTGGGTACAGGAAAAGGGACGCAATGCTGTGTGCGTGCGCATGTGGATATTGAGAGAATCTTTCCGCGAAAAGGATGCGTTGCAGTAGACACAGGAAAAGGGACGCTCCCTGTGTGAGTGCGCATGTGATCCACCAGCTTGGATTCCTGAGTGTATGTAGCTGGACACATGCGGCCTGGAAGGGGCGCTCGCCCATGTGTTTCCCCAAGGTGTCTCGTCAACTGTGCCTTATTTCGTGTCACATAGGTGCACTGCTGGCAGGAAGCAGTCGACCGCGTACAGGCGCCATGAAGAAGACGGCTCCAGGGACGCAAAAGGCAATGCACCTGCAAAGCCAACCGAGAGCACACCAAAGGCGATGCAAATTATATGTCATGTACTATGTGGAACTAGACTGCTGCAGCAGGCAATACACAACGGTTGCTCCACATGTAAGTGAAGCACATGATCACCTTTTCTCACGCAAACCAAAGCTGCTGTTATGGCAACAGTGCACCGGCCCAGCACATTTCACCAAAACTCCTATCTTGGAGCACATGAGTGCTATGCTTTATACATGCGAAAACAGGTGCCAAAAATAGAATCTGATTTAGATGTCATTCCGATTTTATATCTAAAGAGTCAAATGTTTCTGAATACGCGCCAATAAACCCATTAAACTACTCACTACACTTTCGTTCGCATAGAAGTATCCACAAAACACTGCACAGCAACACGACCATTTGAGTTTCCAAAACATGAAGCATCTGAAATAAAATATGACTGAAAAAAGCTTTTATGAATGAAACTGAAAAATATGAATGACGGGAAAATACATTTATTACGGTTACAATGGCATCACGGCTTATGGTGGTGAGAACCGCAAGGACATTATGTGCATTACACATGGCACTGTTTCTTTATATTACTGCCACAGTTTACACATTTCCTGCTAATGTCTCTATAGTGCTTCAATGAAAGCATAATGATACCAGGGAATGCAATGTCGTTTAATCGCCAGCTAATGGATTAATCACTTACAGTCACTTAGATCATTATTTACATCTTGTAATGTCAAATCAAAGTGCAACTACCGAACCGAGTAAGGTGGATAATTGGGCAAGTTGGTATATCTTCATCTTAACACAGCGCACACACACGAACACAGAAGAAATAAACTGATACGCATATGTTTCATCATGTGACCCTTCAATGTGTATATTATATGTGTGTGGTGAATAAAAATTTCAGTTGATAGTCAGCGCTCGGTGTCGTCGTTTCCTTATTCTTCTGTGTTCGTGTGTGTGCGCTGTGGTTAGGATACCGAAACCGAGCATTGCGACAACTTATCTGCAAAACTCTTTCTTTCAGCACAAGCAAATATGTAAAAACAAAAACTATATAATACATGGTCTGAAGGAATGCTTCTTAGGACAACCAGAATTTCTTTGCGCTGATGATTGAAATTTAATTGTTGGAATGAATTGCAATATTTTCTTCCCAATTTTAACAAACTAACAGTGCAAAAAGCTTAAAAGTACTGAAAGCTTAAAATAGCCATTCCAAAGTAGCACTCCAGACATGGTCATTATCACTATCAGAATGCCAAGTTCATAATAGATTAGGCGCCACAAAAGTGTAAAATGGTAAATAATTTCAAGGAAGAGGCCGTTGCAATGACCTTCTCGCAATATTCAAAGCTTCAAGTTTTTGTTTGCTAATTAGAAGGAATGGAAAACATATGCAACAGCGCACCGACCACTGCTAAAGCGAGCCACAAACAACACAGTACACCCACAGATATTTTTACCGTTGGATCTAATCAGGCTTGAATGTTAGACGTACTTAATCAATTACATTGCTAGTGTTGTATTTCAGTGACTACGTTTTAAGTAGTTTCACGCAGCTAGTTATCTGTTTCAAAAGACAAGCGCTATTGACAAGCGCTATAGATTTGAACAGCTGTGGTATTCTGATGCAGCGGCATATAGGTTACGAATGTCCAAAGGAGGAGGAATAAACGTTTATTGCACGAAACGGTATCGCGGTATTAGTCTGGCATCTACCCTAGGTGGGAGGACTCCTCATTCCAGGAACCCTTCGCTGCCTCCTTCGCCCTGGCGACGAGACATCGTTGTTGGTCCAGGTCCTCGTGTCGATAATATCCTCGTTTGTCGGTCGGCATTACCGGCATTCGGCGAAGGCGTTGTGTCTGTCCTGTATAATGGCACGGGCACACGAGGATAATGTGGGCCAAGGTGCCAGTTATGCCGCAAATTGGGCAGATATAGTCGGGTAACGTTGGGTACAGTGTGTGCATTAGTGTACCATGGGTGTATGTGTTGCTCTGAAGTCTTCTCAGTATGATGCTGTCCTCTTGTTGAGCTTTGAATGTGGGTATTGGTACTCTCTGGATTCTAGCCTTGATGCTGAGTATTGCAAAGTATGTAATGGGTACGGACTCAGCCTCCGCGGGCGCGGTCCCGCGTCTTGAAAATTCGGAAGGGATAGCCCGGAAGGCGCGATCGCGGGCTTCGGCGTGTGCAGCCTAGTTCCCCTCCAGCCCCGTCGTGCCCAGGAACCCACGTCACACAGATGTACGGCATCGAGTACTGCGGCGCTTCAATATCTTGAGTGCTTGGGCAGGCACCACGACGTTTGGTGTAGTTTCGCACGGCTGCTTGCGAATCTGTGAACAAGACAGCTGCATCCAAGCACGGGGTGGTTTGCTAGTGCGATTGCCGCCTCTTCCTGCAGTTTCTAGGTTTTGGGCGCGAATGTGGCAGATGCAAACTCTATGCCCCGAGAATCTACAACGCTCAAAGCGTAGGCGTATGTATCGCGATATTAGGCTGCGTCTTTATATCTGGCGTCCGGATCATGGCTGTGATTTCGCCGTAGAACGTTGACTCGGGCCTGTCTTCCTTGCTTGTGATGCGTGGGTGCACGTTGCGTGTGATTCGTGCAATGCAGAAAGATTCGCGGATGTTTGGCGGAATTCGTTCTTTTCGGTCCGTGTCTGCGTCGGCTACTAAAGTTTCGCCTCAGTTCAGCCGTTGAAGGTCTGATATTCCAGTAGGGGAGAGCTTCAACCGCTCTAGTTGAGTAGTCTTGCACGCTTCGCCCAGTTTCTCCCAGTTGTTGTGTACGCCCATCTTGAGAAGCTCCGCAGTGGAAGCCGTAAATGGGAGCCCCAAAACGATTTTGGTGGCCGTATACATATTAGGATGTTGAGCTTCTCCACGTCTGCGTTCTTCAGCGCGAGATAGGGAGTGCCATAGGTTATTCGACTGCTCAGGAGAGCTTGCATCACACGTAGCGTGACTTGTTCTTTAAAGCCGCTTCTACGGTTCACAATTCTCCTGTCGAGATGCGTTAGCTGCTATAGCGTGCGCTGTAATCGAGGGAGTGTGGACGCCCCGGACCCATCTTTGTGGATGAGGAGCCCCAGCACTCGGTAAGTTTTCACTTTTGGGATGGGCTTTCCGTTGAGGGTGACGCTGAGATCGGGTTCGTTCTAAGCGGCTGGCCGTCCTCTCGTTCTGGACTTCAGAATGAAGTGTTCCGAGTTTTCGGGAACGCATCGGAGGCACATTGTGCAAGTACCTCTTGATGGTATCAATCGCTTCTTGTTGGCGCACTTCTTGCGTTCCGGTATTTGAGGCCCTTGTCCATAACGTGACATCGTGTGCATAAAAAGCATGGTCGTAGGTCTGGTATAGCATTGAGGAGGCTGGGGTAATTGATCAAGGGAACGTTGAAGAGCAACGGCGAAATGACCGAACCCTGCGGAGTACGTCTGCCCGGTAGTCTGAAAGTGTCTCTGCGGAGGTTGTATATTCCCACTGTGGCCGTGCGATGCGTGAGGAAATTCTTCACGTAGTTGTATATCCGGGGCCCGCAGTCCAGGTGTTCGAGATTGCATAGAATAGCGTCGTGACGGACGTTGACAAAAGCTGCTTTATATCGGATGGCTACAATTTAAGATTTGCTTTTGGTGCTCAGATGATTCGATGAGGTCTCCTTGAGCAGAAGGAAGATGTCTTGCGTTGATAGGTGTTGCCTGAATCCGAACATTGTGTTCGGAAAATATACCTTGCCTTCGAGGTATGGAGTTAGCCGGTTGTGTAGCATGTGCTCGAATAGTTTTCCTACGCACGCGGTAAGGGAAATTGGTCGCAGGTTCTCGATGCTGAAGGGCTTCTTTGGTTTGGGGCAATGGTGATCTCCAAGTGTTTCCAGGTAGCCGGTATTTCTCCGCATTCCCAGCATTCCTTGAAAATACTGGAGTAGGGCTTCGAATGTCCAGAGAGCCAAACCAATGGCTCAGCACTTGTTTCCATCATTTCAGCACACCACATTTGGGTAGACTACAGTATAATCTTGATTATACGAATCTCGCGGGGTGAAAAAATATTCCCATGAGCAGAAATCCGTATCACCGGAAAATGTGTGAAAGCGGTATGCTTAGTTGGCTAAGCACTATCTAGTATGGCTAGGTATTGCTACTAGTATGCTTAGCATGTTACAAAAGAATAATAAAACTGCCGCACGTTTATATTTATTGCTTCTCAGTGCCTCAGCAAAGTTACAGACCATTGTGAATTATTACCAGTAGTCTTCAGAAGTCAGCGATCATGCTGGTACTCTTGCTTACTCGGCGCGTGTAATTACGGGACAAGGTTTGCCGTTTCCCGAGACAATAATAGCCCCTTCATCATGTCGATATGCTTCTCCGCACAATGTCAGCGTAGTGCGGCGATTGTGACTTAAGGTCCAGGAAAGAGGATCCGAATTTTTTTTTACAACTCTCTAACAAGATCGCTCTACACGCAGAAGGATGCGGGAATCACATATTGCGAATGTCCCAGCGCTGCGCGCCGCCCAGTCGCTTCCAGTGATTGGAATAGCCAAGGGCATTTTGTAGCAGATTTTCACTGAAAAATCCGAGAAGTTTGCATTAGGTTGCGCAAAGCTTGGCACAGCGAATCTGGTTGCTTCTCAGCTCGTCGTGCTGCAGCACGGCAATCGCAATGCCGGCGGGGATTGGTCCAATGTGCTTGGCCGAAGAAGCGGCAGCCAAAAGACGGCGACGGACGGATCCGAAATGCGCGCAAAGCTTGCCGCTCTGAATGTGCTGAAATCACTGTCCCCGAGCAACGGTGTAAGAAACTGTGGCGTTTGCTATGGCGACGGCTTGGTGGCGGCTGCTCCTCGGCGAGGCGCGAAGCTTTCGCGATTACTACGGCAACAGCTGCGCAGCTCGAGTTTTTTGTTAATGGATGCCTTACTGCCCGCTTTCACAGTTCGCTGTTAAAAAATGGTTATTTGTAGCAACTGCCGTCAGTTTCGTAGCATGGTGTAAAGACAAGAAAAACTGGACAAAAGCTGCATGCGCATTGCTTTTGCTACAGATAAAGAAGAAATTAAAAAAAAATCACAGGGTTTTTTATGCATTCACCTAAGACGACTCGAACGCGAAAGCGTCTTCTTTCTCTTCTTAGTCGATGCATTATTCCTCCCCCACCCGCCTCCGAAATCTTTCTCTACCTAACGTACATTTGCACTGCCTCCAGGATCGGAGGCAATGCAAGCTTTCTGCACCTTTCTGCAAAAATTTCCGAAGCGCGCGACTAGGGATTCGAAACTGGGACTCCTCGCTCCACAGTGCGCTTCCTTGGACAATTACGCCATGCGTCAGTCGTTCTCCAGGCTACTAACGGTAGAATACAAACGCACGCGTCGTTGGGTGAAGAAATACACGAGACGCCACACGTGGCGAAATTAAATTATACGAGGCGCGGGCCACGCTGCATTGTTGCCCGCGCTGCGTGTGCGTCGTATCGCTGGCGACCCGCGCTAGTTTTCCCATTTGGGGATGTAGCGCCGCGCCCACTCGTGGCCAGTCGGCCAGAGAAAAAGAAGAGCGTCTCGTGGCTCGTGGTGGCGCGAGCTAGTGGGAAATCTTTGGCTCTTGTAGGCTTATGCCACTGGAGGGAAGAAACGGGACGGCTGAACAAGAATCACAGTATACATCTTACCCCGTGACCAGAATCCCGAGGCTAAAATTACAGCGCAAGCACACAAGAGAACCACGAAGAAGAGAAACGTACGACAGAAGCGCTGACTAACAAGTACTTTATTCAATCATACGCCGATGCATACATAAGCCCAAGGCAACCTTACCGGACATGCGCACACAACAATAGATCTAAACCAAAACGTGTAACGAGGATGATAGTGTATTAGATACGCGAAGACCTGAAATCATATTCAGAAAGGGTGCAGGGACAAAGTAAAGAAGAAGTCAGAAAGACAAAGCAGTGCCCTTGTGCTGTAATTTTAGCTTAAGGAATGTGTACCAACTAGACCCAAATTAAGTTTTATTTTAGTGACCAGAATCGACGCCAGGATGGAACGCGAGCCTTGGCTTCACGTGCCACTGCCAAGCGCAGTCTCTGGTTTTGTCAGAAAAAGAGAAAAAAATAGACAGCCACAAAGTGAGAGAAGACGTTGCTATTTAAGACTACGCGAGCTAAGACTCGGCTTATAAGACCTTGCTAATAAACTAGAGCGGACGCAAGCTCCGCTGTTAGTGCATGCTATAGCACTGCTACCGCAAGCTGGCCAATTTTTTATGTTACGGCAAATACGGGGACATACTGAAGAAACAGCTTGAGCCTCTGTTTGTGTAGCACTCGTTGACAGAATTTTCTTTTCATCTGCTTGTGATGCTTCGTGGCGGGTTACTAGTCGCACTTGAACAGACTTATCGGTGACATGGCCCGCCTCACATGCTGGCTCGAATGATGTGTCTCCAGCTTCTCCCGACTCGCAATACAGACCCGGTGCTGCATCATACATTGGCTCAGTTGCGATGTCATCCTGAAACAAATTGGCTTGTCTTGTTGCGAGTGATAACGCGAAAAATTATTGTCGAGAACAGAAATGAAACCTCTCTTACAGAATCTCTATCGCTGCAATGACTTGGTCTTGGAGTGTGCCCGCTGGTTCCGTCTCCGGAGAGTCCAAGAATCGCGACAGTGTATCAACAGACGAGTGGCTGATACATACGCAACAGAACATGAAGTTATGGCAAGTATTAAAATGAGTACTTTTCGGAAATGTTGAGAATAATTTACTGAAACCACTGATACTATTGTATAATCGCCTTGTTTTAGGTTTTTCGGATGCTGTACCCAGCTTTGTCTTGCGTAATTGCCTTCAGTGTTGCTCAGTCTAGTCAAACCTATTATTATACTTCTCTAAGCAGTTGATTTGGGCCGCATAATAAAGTTACATTTGATACTGGAAGATGTCTATGTGAACCGACTTCACTGAAATTGAAAATAAACTTGGAGGACTGCAAATCCGTCTGTGCTGTGCTGGAAATGATTGTAAGAGTATCTTCGTGTTTATAGGTATTTCCCGTATTCCTTTTCATTGCGCAGGCATTGCACTACCGACTCATCGAGAAACTCTCCGTGCATCTGTCACGTAAGACGATCGCTCCTATAAAGAAACGTGAATAAACGAAAATAACCGTTTTACTCCGGCGCTACGGTTCGAAGAGAGGCCCCACATTACGAATATATGTGTTAGCTATATGATTGCGTTGTCCCCGCAGTGAAAAGGCAATGTGGAAAGGCAACACTTGCTATAAACGCTTCGTTCCATTTCGTGGAAGTGCAATAAAAGCCTTCCTCAGGAAGTGGAATGTTGACAGGGTGGACTGTACATATCAGGAAAATGCAAACCTTGCGCATTTTTCATGGCAAACAGGCATTTCGGTGCCCAGGGCATGCGCGTGCCACAGGGCCGTTCGGGACACTGACTAGTGCTAGAAAGAAGATGAAAGATGCCATGCTACTATCCGCCTTTAGCGCTGTTACGTGATCAACGAAGACCAACGAAGACAAAAAACTGGTTGACCAACGAAGACAAAGGCGGTTGCACCCTTTCCCAAGCCACCAGGGAGCTCGTGCATTTTCGATGAAGTTCGCGTTCCCGTTGCACGAAAAACAAAGTAGCGCCATCTGGCAACAATGTGCTGCACCGAGTAGGCAACAACTCTCCGGATACCGGCGGGACATGTTGCCTTTTTCACGTCTCATCTTTCGGCGTGAAAGCGTTAAAAATGATTTGAGGCATTTGCCAAAGGGAGGATGAGCCTTGATTTCGTTTAACTGCCATCGCATCAGCCGCATCAGCAGCATGGCTTAGCCGCCTCACTTGTACACGTTTGTCCGTTGGTCGCGAGGAGAATGAGACAAGATGGCCTCCCACCAAACAGCGATCTCGCGTGACCGTGAGTGATTTATAGTGGGCATTGTTTGTTTCTCCAATTCGCAGCAGTTTGATGACTTGAGTGGAGCAACTGAAGCGGCCATCGTCGGAGCCACTGAAATGACCTCAGCTCACACGACACTCAGCTAGAATATTCTAGCGCGCATAACCCTACGTCTGTACTGGAGTTAAGGTATCACAGCCTCGCACGTCGTCCTGCGACCACTGCACTGTAACAAGTGTGCTGTCGTTATTCTTGCATTAGTCAATATTGCAATGCAATTGGAATGCCGTTTTCGCAAAGGAGAGTGAGGGTGTATTTGCCTGTTGCTACATTATAGTGCAAATCCGTTACGTCACGGTGGTGTTATCAGCCCCTGTAAAGCTACATTCACCTCACGACGCACGCGCGTCCGGCGGGTCATTGCAGTTAGCTGAAGGGGCATTAAAGAGCAAAACGATTTTTTCTTATATTAGTAAAGTAGTTTTTCACGATACCAAAAATACCCCGCTTTCTGCGAGAAAACGCTTAGTCAGCAAGAAAACGCACAAAAGCAAAATGTGGGTGGCGACGCCACCTTGAAGTTTGCGCACCATTCGCCATGACGTCACATGTTTTGACGGCACCTACTAGGGACTATGTAGTTCCTAATCGGTAAAAATGAATACATTCTCCTCTGAGCCGGCCATAGACTTCACATACCGTGTTTGGGGTAATTTTTGTTGAGCCAATGGTGCCAAAATAAGATAAATACAATTTGAAATCCGTGACGATTCGCGGGGACTTTAGGCGCGAATATTTAAAAATGAAACTTTGAACTTGATTTGAACTTTATTTTTTCCTCTATTAGTAAACCTATGATGGCGAAATTAACGACATTAGAGTTCTCAGAGCACACTTCTCGATCTAAACTGATTCATTGTTTTTTTTAGTGTCCCTTTAATAGCCACCGAGAGATAGTTGGCACTGTGCTCCCGCAGTGGCCCCGCTGGTGCCGCCTGGCGGGAGCGCTGTTACGCGAAGCCGTGAGGAGGGAAGCCTATTCTCTATTGGGGCTTCGTGCGTGAGTCGGCGGTCGTGTCTCGCGGAGGACCGTGGCAACGATTGGCAAGAACTTCATTGTTTCCTGTTTAAAGGGAAATGGGCAATAGAACAGAGGGTGCGGAAGAGGAACTACCTTGAAGTGGGCCTCCTCCAGCCTCTCAGCCAGCAGTATACCTAGACTAGGCGGTGTTGTCTCAGCCCCCTCCAGGATGACCTCCTCAATGTCGGGCCTCGAGCTGCGCAAGGCAGCCTTCCACTGCTTCTAACTATAAATTAAGTGTTTCAGGAAAGGGGGAAGAGGGGGCTTAGGCAGGGCTTAATGTCAGGGTGAGCCCGCCCCCCCCCCCCTTCATTTTTTAGGAGATGCTCGGCCCCCCTGGGAAGGTCAACTGTATTATTGTGGCACAATTCGACAAGCGCCGGAGTTCATCTTTTTGGCAGTGGCGCCTGAGCGGGAAACTGCAACTCTCCACTTATCCTAATAATGATTTATTCGTGACTATTCGTTTGATGTGACCGAGCAAAACAGGAGGGCGTACCCAAGCTTCTTCCTGACCATATGTAAGCACGTGATTTCGTCCGCTTGCACAGCTGTGCCTAACTGAGCGCGTGTTACAACAAAATGAGACGCTCGCAGAACACATCCACGTGCGCAAGTGTCTCCCTTTTGTGAAGCTTTTCACCGAAGGCTCCCTGGATGCGGCCATAATCCTATCGTGACGAGAGGGGGGAAGGGGGAGTTGTAAATATGCGTGACTCCACAAAAAATGCCAGGCCTGCGCGGAAAGCGCAGCACAGCCACAGCGAAAGCTGGAAGAGCGGTATTTCTAGAGCCCGTTGTAAACTCTCTTGGGGCTACTAATACAAGTACACTAGCAAGGTACCCACTACGCCATAAATCACAATATTGTGATATTGGGAAGCACCTACAACGCCATTATTCGTCATTGTGCGCAGAAGTGAGGTTCCAGCTACACATATGTAAGGCATATGTGCACTTTGTTTACGTGACGACTGATGACGACGAAGAATGGTGGCTCAGCCCTTTGTAATGGGTTGGAAGCTTTAAACGCCTCACCAGTTGCGTAATTCGCATTGGGTGACGCCCGGTCGCTATTTAACTCTCCCACCATGCAATATAACATACATTGATGTGAGAAGAGAGACAGAGAGAGGGGGGAAGAACTTTATTGAGACCCTGAGGAAATGGATGATGGGCTCATGGGCTTCCTTGGCAACCAATGCAAGTGCACTTGCGAGGAACCCACTACGCTATAAATCATAATTTCTGTGATGTGGGGAAGCAGCCACTATGGTATTTTTCGTCATTCAACGGAGAGCCGTAGTACCCGCTAAAAACATGTAAGGCATTATGCGCACTTTGTTGGTGTTGTGCCAGATGACGATCAAGAATTATTGCAGAGCCCCTTGTAGTGGATTGGAAGCATCCAACAGCCCAGTCGTTGTGCAATTCGCATTGTGTGACGCCTGGTTACAGAATTCGCGTTGTGTGGTGCGTGGTTTTTTATTTCACTCTTCTGCCACACTAAATTACATATGTCAATGTGGTTCCTTCTGGACATGAAGACTGTATAGCTTCGTTTTGCAAGGCAGTTCCAAGCACCGGCATGGCTCTGAGGTACAACACTGGGCTCCCACGCAGAGGGCCCAGGTTCGAACCCCGTTCCATCCTGGAAATGTTTTCTTATTTCGTTTCTTTTTTTCTTATTTCGAGCGATAGTGGTTACGGACACCGGCGGCGGCGGCGGCGGCGGCGGCGGCGGCGGCGGACAACTACGCCACCAAAAACGGCCGTTGAAATGATCTCATAACAGCTTTCGCTGTAAAATGCACTGCAGGATCAGATTTTGCCGCTTTTACTCGCCAGGCTGTATCTTCTGACGCTACTGTCGCATCTCGAAAACTACACTGCTGGGCGCCTGTCACTGATCCCGTTAATGGGAGGCAATCGCCGGGCAGATTCCAAGGGCTGATGTATCGGCTCCCTGAAACGCACCACGAGAGCACAGACAAGTCAAAGATAGGTACTTTTAGAGCGCCAGCGAACGCCGGTTGTGGTCCAAGGGCCGAGTCATAGTCAAGAATTGATAACGCAAACAAAATATATTCTCAGTTAAGGCATTACAAGCATCACACGAACATGCACACTTGGCTGGTTCAACCCCAATACAGCTCACGTGAATCTAACAAGCAATGCGGAACAATTAATCACATGCGCTCAAATCCAAGCACTCGAGAACATTTGAGAAGCATTAAGTCCTTTCATATCCACGGACTTGACCAGTCCCTCCACGTAGACTTTATCGCTGAAGAGTTATTCTCCTTCGCAGTCGGTGATCGCATCTCTCCTCGGCGACGCTCTTAAAAACTTTTCAGTGCTCTCACGCGTCATCTCTCCATACTTTAAAGATCGATTGACGGCACTATAAGAAACACGTCATCTCTCGCCGACCAGACTACACTCTCACTGAACAATCTTTTCACTCCGCTCACTCCCTTATGCCCATCCGTGGCCGTACACTTATATAGGGTCGCACCTGGGTTCGCGAAGCTTCTAGGTGCCTCCTCTGCACTTTGCACAGCGAAAGCTTAAGAAAGAGCGTGATCCTTCTCGCACTTTCGTCTGGTGGCGGCGGCGTCCCTCGGCATTGCATCATTTCTCCTTTCCTGATCTTTCCACATTTTACGCGAGCGTTTGACCCGAGCATGCAGGTTGTCGGCGGCCGTCTTGAGAGGGGCTTTTGATACTTGTTTTATTGCGATAACAATTATATGGACAGTCTCGGCTGGTTTTTGCCGTCGCCGTCGCCGCCGTCATGCACCGTATATGTCGAAGTGTATATATATATATATATATATTGTAAGGAATTAGGGGTGTGCGAATAGTCGAAAGTTTCGAATATTACATTCGAAATATTCGTATTCGATTAGAAAATCCTGTATTCGAAGTTTGGACTATTTGATAACTTTGAATATGCGATTCGATTATCACGCATAAAATAACTCGTCTTCCACATTTCTGCTGCGTTCGTATCGCTAAAAACGTTGCCGAGAGAAGCGATAAACATCGTAAGTACACGAAGGCACGATATCTGCCTGCGACGAGCGCCCCAATACGTATGATTTATTGCTGGTGCATCTCCGGCGTGCAGCGCTGTTGTCGATCATGGAACCGTATATTTTCAATATTATGCGGCAGTAACGTGCCGCACTACCGCACTACCACTCGTTCACTATGCGGGACCGCTTCTGAAGAAAGACAGTGAGCATGTGACTGGAGGCGGACTGTAGGCACCTTCAGTTACCCCAGTCTGGCAAAGCTTTGCCCCGTGTAACTCCCTATACCAGCCACTTCTGCTCCAAGCGAGCGTGCCTTTTCACTGACAGGGGGGGGGGGTGTCTCTGTTACAAGGGAGCGCCTGCTGCCTGATCATGTGGAGCAATTCATATTCCTTTATGATAACATGTAGTCATTACTTTCATTGTACCGTGATATCTGCGTGTGTTGTGATGTGCATTCTGCTAGCTTGGACATAGTGTTCTGGAGATAGCAGTGTACGTTGTGTTGCCAGTCAGGCTGTTAATGTTGTTTTTTTTTTCAAATAGCTACATGTTCAATAAAATATTGTTACTGTGGAGGCATTTTTCCTTTGATATTCGATTCGATATTCGAAGGTGGATATTCGTATTCGTTTCGTATTCGAAAATTTTGATATTTGCACACCCCTATAAGGAATGAGAGACAGAGACAGCACCCTTGCTGCGGGCCGGCTGTTCTATTCTCTTC
The DNA here is from genome assembly GCF_013339695.2 of Rhipicephalus sanguineus. Classification (NCBI taxonomy): domain Eukaryota; kingdom Metazoa; phylum Arthropoda; class Arachnida; order Ixodida; family Ixodidae; genus Rhipicephalus; species Rhipicephalus sanguineus. The sequence continues at coordinate 127,321,426 of NC_051179.1, read as the reverse complement.
GTCTTCCTTCGCTTGGCCCTGGCCGGGCATGCGCCCGTGCCCGAGCGCCGCTGTCTACTTACACTCGGCCACGCTGCGAGCACGGTGTCCTGCCAAAAAATGACCCTTCACTGGCGGTGGTAGTTTCCTCGCTGGTAAACCACTCAGAGGTCCTGGGTCCTGAACCATCATAGAGACGCCGGCTTCTAGAGACACCGATGCTTCTGGCGGGCATTGGCTGCCTCGCACAGGCCGCTGACGGCCACGCTGCGACACTGCTTGGCGAGCTGCCGAAGTTGTCTCTGGCGGGCCGCATTGACTGTGCCTAGACGGTCGGTCTTGTGTACGTGGTGACTTGGCTAGCTGCTGAACATTCTGGGGGGCGGCGTTGGCTGTGTCGCGGCGGTCGACCTCGGCCACGCAGCGACGGCGTAACATTCTTGCGCTTGTCTTGGATGACCTTCTTGCTCAACGGTGGCGTATTGGACCCGTTGTACATCATTTTTTCCATCCCTTGTAGGTCTCGAGTCATGTGCTGTGGGCCCTTCCCTTTCAGGGCGTCTCCTGTGAGCATGTGAGGGTGCTTCTTGTTGTTTTTGAGCTCACGTTTTCTGGTTTCCTTTACCTCCACACCAAGAAAACATGGGCGTGTCCTGGGAGCTTCCCGATGGGTGTTGTTAACACGGCCACTCCTATATTTTTAGTCTCCCGTACAACAAGGCCATCGAGTGCGCCTTGCGTAGGTGACTGCTCTAGAAACTGAGGAAGCGGCTCCAGTAAGAAGTCGAGCACGGCAATGGAAGCGATGGGTTCTTCCGGTGCCTTCAGTGGAGGCGTGCCAAGAACGGCACGCCTGTGATTTCGTAGCCGGCCACCATACAGTCTCAAGGACCTCCTACAATGCGTTCGGAACTGCGAAGAGACAGTCGTCGCAGGCACCTTCGACCTTCCCTGAAGGGTCGCAGGCACCTTCGGCCCTCTATAAAGGTTCAGTGCAGCCCGCTAGCGCTACCTTCTGCAGAACACAACGCCAGGTCGCAGCGTGGCCGCGACCTGCAGCCACAACGAGACAGCCAATGTCGCCCACCAGAGTGTTCGGCAGCCCAGCAAAGCAGGTCGGGGCGGCCACCCAGACACAGCCAATTCCGCCCGCCTAAGACGTTTGCGCTTACGGTGCGACGGCCGTCACGACATAGCCTATGGCGTCCACCAGAACCATCAGCGCCTGACTTCCAGAGCAAGTTACAGCGAGGCCGTGACCGGCCTCCGCGAGGCAGCCAATTCCGCCCGCCAGAGCATCAGTATACTACGGATGGTGGCCCAGGACCTCTGAATGTTTCCACCTGCGAGGAGAGTACCACCGCCATAAAGGGGCGATTTTTGGCAGGACTCCATGCTCGCAGCGTGACCGAGTGTAGTGAAGAAGAGCGACGCTCGGGCACAGGCGCATGCTAGGCTAGAGAAGCAGAGGAAAACGAGAGAGAGAATAAGAACAGCCGGCCTGCAGCAAGGGCGTTGTCTCTGTTCTCTTCTTCCTTACAATACGTATATATATATATATATATATATATATATATATATATAAGTGCCAAAGAAAAATAATTCAGAAAAATGCTTCCGAAGCGCGGAATCGAACCAGCGACCTCTCACTCTGCAGCGCGTGGCGCTAACCACTACGCCACAAAACGCAGACCCTTCAGGTAGTTAACGGCGAGCGTTATATACACACCCTTTACCGCTGGCAGGACTCAGAGACGGCAGGCGCTTATACGCGTTTCTTCATTAACAGCGAGATGGCGCGAGGAGTGCACCGGGCGCATTTAAAAGTCGTCGGCCAGCTCGCTCGCTTCTTCTAATATTTGCGCAGCGAGAACCTTGCCCTTCCGCTGTCTGCTCGCGCGGTAGTTGCTGCCGGGGGGCAGATGTTTCTGTAGCGTAGCAGCGCGTTCATGACGGGCCGCTTTTCTTGCTATCCCATTCATTGCTTCGACCTTGCGGCGAAACTGTGACTCTTTCGTTCCGCGCTCTCCGTCGAGGCTAACCTCGGCACCCGGATGTCATGCCATCGTTTCAAATTGGCGACGCGCGCCTAATACGCGCTCTTTCGTCACAGCGCTAGCCAGTTCTCCAGAGCTACCGTCATGCTGGCCAGGCTCTGTGCATCCGTACTCGTCACGTGCCCTTAGAAACTTTTTTCTCTTGCTACAAAACTTAACATGGCTGCAAAACATATCAAGAACAGAAAACTAACAAGTTCTTTTATTCCCGTGTGGCGGACTGTGTCCGCGAGTGGCCCAGATGAAAACAGCGAAACTTCATCTGCTACTCCTGGCAGTACCGACCATTCCCCGAAAAGAGCTGACGATGACTCTAGTCAATCGAATGTTCCGAGCTTACCTGACTGTTGGAGCGCAAAACAAAGCGAATTCTTCCTGAAAGAAAATGACTGGCTGAGCGTCACGGACGGAAAGCTGAAATGCCTCCCATGCTCGAAGGTAAAACATCTGGGCAGCCAGGGACGAATCCCGACAGAATGGATTGGTAAAAGCGTTTGGAGACACCAAACATCAACGACAGAGAGCCTTGCGCAAGAAGATATGCCAGTACAGACAGACAGATGCCCACCTCAAGGCTTTGGAATTAGAGAAGACAGCAAAGAAAAGAAAGCTCAAAGAATCCTTCATGGAGCAGTACAGTGAGCACAAGGAAGTCACACAAAAAATATTTCTCATTGCTTACAAGCAAGCCAAGATCTGCCGTCCATTCAGCGATTTCGGGGACGAAATTGGCGTGCAAATCGCCAACAGCGTGGCCCTAGAAAGAATTCTACTCACGAATGCCTCCTGTGCCACATTGAGCATAACGATCAGCAAGCACTCGACATTGATTGTCTATTTACGCTCTAGCTTCAAAAATGCAGAGCCAGTCACATTCTTCCTGGACCTTGTGGAGGCTGAGGATGCAACAGCAACTGGCATAAAAGATGCCTTATATTTACAAGTTTGCATTCGCACAGTCTCACGGTGGACGTGCTGAAGGAAAAGCTGATCGCGTTTGCATCGGACGGAGCTTCAGTTATGCTCGAAAAACAATCGGGCGTAGCGAAGCTCCTTGAAGACTCATTCCCTCACCTCATAACATGGTACTGCTCCACAAATCGTTTAGAACTAGCAGTCGGAGACTGTCCGAGATGTGGAAGGGATCAACCACTTTAAAATCTTCATGGATAAGTTGTACTGCTTGTATAGCAGTTCCCAGAAAAACCGTAGGGAACTTGAAAGCTGTGCAAAAGAGCTCAACACGTCACTTTTGAGGATTGGACAAGTTTTAGATACCAGGTGGGTGGCTTCGAGATTTCGATCGGTACATGCAGTGATGAAGTCCTATGTACCGTCACTTTTTGAGCAGTTCCCGAGATCTTTGGCGAGACACCAAAGAACAGAGTCAATACAAGGAGCTCCCAGAGAGCTTGTCGTCGGCTGAGTTTGTAAAAAATCTGTCACTGCTTTCCGAGCGTTCTTTGACCTTACAGAAGACAGGAATCACCTTGCCAGAGGCGCACAACCTAATCACACGGCAAATAGCATTTTTACAGCGAAAGCTGTTATGAGATCATTTCAACGGCCGTTTTGGTGCCGTAGTTGTCCGCCGCCAGTGTCCGTAACCACTATCGCGCGAAATAAAAAAAAAAACTAAATAACAAAAACTTTCCAGGATGGAACGGGGTTCGAACCTGCGCCCTCGGCGTGGGAGCCCCGTATTCTACCTGAGCCATGCCGCTGCTTGAAACTGCCTTGCGAAAAGACATTATACAGTCTTCATGTCGGGAAGGAACCACATCAACATATGTAATATAGAGTGCTAGAAGAGTAAAATAAGAACCAGGCTTCACACTACGCGAATTCTGTAACCAGGCGTCACACCATGCGATTTGCGCAACGAGTGGGTTGTTAAATGCTTCAAACCCATTACAATGGTCTCTGCCATAATTCTTCATCGTCATCAGGCACAGCATCAACAAAGTGCACATAATGCCTTGCAGCTGTTTAGCGGGTACCACGGTTCCCAACAGAATGATGAAAAATGGCTATTGGCTGCTTCCCTACTTCCGATAAATTATGGGTTCCTCACAAGTGCTTGTCAAGGAAGCCGATGATCCCCTGATCCATTTCCTCAGGGTGTGACTAAAGTTCTTCCTCTTCCCCGCCCCCTCCCTATTTCTCACGTTAACGTATGTTATATAGTGTGGCGGTAGAGTGAAATAACAACAGGGCGTCACACAACGCGAATTACATAACTGGTGGGTCGTTAAAAGCTTCCAAACCATTACAAAAGGATCAACCATAATTCTTCATCGCCATCAGTCGTCACGTCAACAAAGTGCACATAATGCCAAACAGATGCCTCGCTTCTCCGCAGAATGACGAATCAGGCACAGAATCAACAAAGTGCACATAAATTAATGCCTTACAGCACACACATCTGTAAGGCATTATGTGCAGTTTGTTGATGCGACGACTGATGACGATGAAGAATTACGGCAGACCACATTGTAATGGGTTTGAAGCATTCAACAACCCACTCGCTGCGCAATTCGCATTGAGTGACGCCTGGTTACAGAATGACGAAAAATTTCACAGTGGCTGGTTCCCTACTTCACAAAAATTATGATTTATAGCGTAGTGGGTTCCTCGCAAGGGCACTTCTATTGGATGCCAAGGAAGCCCATCAGGCTCCCATGATCCATTTCCTCAGGGTCTCAATAAAGTTAACTCTCCCTCTCTCTCTCTTTCTCACTTTAAGGTATGTTAATTATAAAGCATGGTGGGAGACTTAAATAACGACCGGGCGTCACACAATGCGAATTGCGTAACTAGTGGGTCGTTTAAAGCTTCCAACCCATTACAAAGGCCTCAGCCATAATTCTTCATCGTCATGAACCGTCGCATCAACAAAGGGCACATAATGCCTTACAGATGGTACTTCGCTTCTCCGCAGAATGAGGAATAATATCGCGGTGGGGCTTCCCAACTTAAAAAAGAACAATGACTTTGCTAGTGTGCTTTTATTAGTAGCCACAAGAGAGTTTACAACAGGCTCTAGAAATACCGCTCTTCCTGCTTGCGCTGTGACTGTGCTGCGCTTTCCACGCAGGCCTGGCATTTTTTTTTAACACGAAATTGTCTTATGCCGGGGTCCACCAAGATTTTCATGACGTATTTCCGTCACGGAAGTACGTCAGCAAAATGAACGCCATCAGATGGCACAGAAAAAACTATAAGAAAAATTTCCGTTGACGGGAATCGAACCCATGACTTCCCGGTCGGCGACGATGGCTGCCGGGCGTTTGGCCCACTGAGCTACCGCCAAACACATTATGGGGGGCGACATTAACGCGTATTTTCTTTCACACAATTGCCTCACAGTGCTCTTGGATGGATGGATGCTATGAGCGTCCCCTTTACAACGGGGTGGTGACATCTGTGCCACCAGGCTCGAAAAAAACAAACAAACAAAAATGCGCCGTTGCAACGAGCGTCCCATTCGGCGCGTTTCCCATACAAGTTTAATTTCGTCAACGCTTTAGCACACCGTGAGGTGGCGGCTTTAGCGCAAGCGTAGCTCATAGCATCCATCCATATCGACAAAGAGCTCTCCGACGCTCGCCTGGCTGTCGCACCGCGTTCCCTGCTCGCCTTGTGAGAAGTAACGCCAAGCTAGAGGGAAGACACGATGAGCGTAGCGTTTCTCTTCGCATTTCACGACGCTTTAAATGAGTACATACCGTGCAGTAGTGTTTATTATGTGCTTTATACAAAGTATGGCGGTGCAGCAAACGTATACACTGATGGAGCTACCACCTCATGTCCTTCCGCCGCCGCCTTTGTCATTCCGCAATAGCCGCAGCTCGAAGTTTCAAGTTAGATCACAAGGCCGCTTCAACTGCTGCGGAACTTGTTGCTATTTGGGAAGCAATACAATTCATTTCCGCAGAGCAGGCTCGAAGATGGACGATATTCTGTGATGCCAAAGCTGCTCTTCAGACCATCCATTGCATCATGAGACAAGGCCCGTATCATACTTTAGCGATAGAAATTGCAGAGCTTATTGGCAATGCTATGAAAAATGGGCATCATGTAGCATTCCAGTGGATACCTTCTCACTGTGGCGTGATGGGAAATGAGAAGGCTGACGCCGAAGCTAAAACAGCTTTACATAATGCCCCTGAAGTGTGCACTGCATTTTCGCGAACAGACACTAACGCCTTACTTCGGCAAGTAATGCGCAACTCCACTTTGGAGCACTGGAACCAGAACGCCGGCACAAGCGGCTTCATAAATGGGACCCAGAAATGAAGTTTGGTATGCCTCACAAGCTCAAGCGAAAGATGACATGCATGATTCACCGCATTCGTCTTGGTGTGGCATTCACAAGACGCTATGCCCACTTGATCGGCGTCAGTGACGCAGGTCCCGATTGTGGTCATTGTCAGTTACGAGAGACACTTGAACATATATTTTGCGCCTGTCCAGCGTACGCACGAGAACGACAGAAACTGATCTCGATTGGGCAATATCATAGTAGGCCATTAATCGATGAGGTTGGGTTAGGTCCTTGGCCTGACGTCAGCAGCACAAGTGTGGTTATACAAGCAGTCGTAGCCTTCTTACAAGCCACTAGACTGGATGCACGTGTTTGGATATGCGCCAGCGTCACGAACAATATTCTCATCTCCCTACCTTACCATCGTCATTCATCACTCTTTCGCTCCCCTGTCCCCCCTCCCCAGTGTAGAGTAGCAGGCCAGAGCAAACTATAGCTCAGGCCGACCTCTCTGCCTTTCTAGAAATTACTCTCTCTCTCTCTCTCTCTATTATGTGCTTCTTGATGCCATCTTTGCGCGGGATTCACCATATGCGGTGTCCACGTATTTGTTAAAAACTTCTGCTACCGCAAGGGTTAAATCATGATCATGGGCGTTTGTCGTCGGTATGGAGATGTGCCACTAGGCGTCAACGTGAGTGCGATAGATCCACAACAAGCTTTGCTATATCTGCCAATCACCAGTACACATTGTACAAGCTGTCACAATGCACTATAAACAATAAACTACTTTTGTGGCGACACGTTTCACTTTCATGTTATACCAGTTCCTATGAAGGAGGGATCAGCCATCTTTTGAGGCCAGAAAATTTCGACCAGGGAAATACGCAGTTGAAGCCAATGAAACAGAAATGGTGATGACGTTCAAGGGCGTGGAACTACACCGCAATCCAAAGCAATTTTACCAGAGCTTGGCAGACAACATGAGGACGCGGCTTCTTACAACCCAGTCTTCGCGTATAAGCAGTAGCGGCACTGTACAACAAAATGTTGCTGCTTACAAACTGCTCATCGACGACATAAAGGTATTGAATCCGCGTTCATGGCCCGATGATCTCGACGTCCTTCACGGCGCGGACGAAGTGCGTCGTCTGGCACAAAGGCTTCGCGTGCACGAGAATAACGCCGTTCAAGGCATGAAGGGGTACTTCGAAAACGGTGGAGAGAATGTTCCTTGTTTACTCAAACCTGTCGGGACGGCCACTAAGTGCATCCCTGTTTCAACTGCTGACTGTGAACGAGGACTCAGTGCCATGAACAATATAATGACAACGTCCGGGTCATCGCTCTCTGTTGAAAGGCTGTCAAAGCTGCTATTCATCACAACGAATGGCCCACCGCTGCAGCGACTTTGCCCTGATTCTTATGTAAACAGCGCCGTGGTCTCGTGTCCTTTCTTGTCCCGTCGTTTTAGCGCTGTTTTTCACCCGTAATCGTGGTTACTGTTCGGTAGGCACTCTTCGCATGACGTCCGTGCTCCACTTCGAAAACCACATGTGTGGAAACATGAAGAGGACGATTTCTGGAAGATTTGTTGCGAGGACAATTCTTTTTCACGTGTTTGTAGCAAGTGCAGGTCACATGTGCAATTTCGCAGAATTTCGTATCGTTTGAATGTATAATAAAATTATGCGAAAGAGAGCGAGCTAAGCAATTTCAAAATTGTTATACTGCGTAACTTACGTAGGGTGCTTCAGCTAAAGGGAGCCAGGCTGTGAAAGGCCGGTAATATATTGCTTTGCTTTTAACAGCTGAGCTAACGGTATACCTGCGACAGATGATCTGGACTGCAGCGTTGTGTGTGTAACGCCCGCGGTATATATGTGTGTGTGTAGGTGTGTGTGTTTGTGTGTGCGTGTGCGTGTGTGTGTGTGTGTGTGTGTGTGTGTGTGTGTGTGTGTGTGTGTGTGTGTGTGTGTGTGTGTGTGTAATGTAAGAGCGAGAGAGAGAGAAAGAACTAGTGAGTGTGCCCGCAATGTGCTGGTCGCCATTCTATGAGCCGCCCCCCCCCCCCCCCCCCACTTTCACTGAAGGGAGACTTTAAGCCCTGTGATTAGGGCAGCTCCAAATGATGTGGTTTAAGCCTGCTGTGGAAGAGGCGCAGAATTTACAAGAGGGAGTAGGATAACTGCAGGGATGACTGCGGTGGAGGAGGTAAGGGGAAGGAAAGGTGTGAGTCTGCAGCTGCCGCTACAGATATTCACACTTGCGCGGGGATTGGCGTATGAGTGGCGGAAAGGTTAAACGTTCTAATCGGTAGTGTGTGCAAATGTCGTGGAAAAATAAAACTTATAAGACGATCCCACGCTGTAAACGGCGCCTTCTCCGTAGCGAGTTGCGACACATCAAATGCTTGCGCCCGGACAGTAAATCTTCGGGCACTGACACGAGGCGCCTCGTTTCCGCCAAGGCCCGGATGCGCGGGAGTCCATGGAGATTAGTGCTACAACTTGATCGAGGGGATTGGCCAAAAGCAGGGAAAGGGCTGGCTTAGACTAAGACGCTGCCCCTCCGAAATCATGTATGGCTGCTTTGGAGTTACGACAACAGGGGAATTAGGGATTGTGAGGACCAGGACTATGACCGCCTCTTTCGAAGAAGAGGCGGGTATAGAGGCGGCTGCAGCGACCGGCTACATTCATCGGTTGGTGCTAAGACAGACATGAGCATATGGCGTGCGGTATGCATCCTTTTTTAGCATGACTCCTACCTCTCCCTTTCGAGTCCAGTGAAATTACCGCTGTCTATAGAATCAATACGTGAATAGACCAAAGCTAAAGACCTTATGCTTTCCGACTGCTGGAAGAAGGAAATGCATGTCTACGATGTGAAACGTGGCATCGTGAGACCCGAAGGTCAACAAATGTCACATAACAACGTTCGCAGAACAGTTCTCTAAACCATGGGTTCTCAAACTGGGTTCCGAGGAACCCAGGGGTCCCGTGAAGGACATAATAGGGTTCCACGAGCGGTCAGAACTAAAGCAACCCGCTCCCGTTTTACTCCCATTAGCAACTAATTAATTGAAACAAGCAAATTTCTATTGCCTTTTGCATTTAACGAAGCTATCGCACGCCGCATCCGCACACCGGGTGTCTGCAGATAGCGAGAGACCTACGTGCACGTGGTAGCAGCACTAAAGACTCGTCGTCTAGTGCGCGCCATTAAACTTGCACAGTTTGCGGACCCGTGGCGACAGAGCACGCGGAGCGCTACTTCATGCTCGTGAGCGTTCAAACCGGTTCAAATTAACGGGCATCTGAGCGCTTTATTCGTGACTCATGGCGCGTCGGCGTTCACGTGGCACAGTTTTCATTCACGGCAAGTTGCCACTGCTCTCTGTCGGTTTTGTGATCAAAACGCGCAACTAGCGCTTTGATACGAGTAAGAGGCATGGCTTCACGCCGGCTGTGGGCTACACGAGCACTTAGGCTTAGCTTTACGACCAGTGTATCGGTCGACGGCCGTTTCTTTGTGCGACTGGGATGCGTCCATTTTGTTTTGCAAAAAAATAAAGGCGTCCGTACGTCCGGCGCCTGTTTGCGTGAACACATTGCTTACGATGCGCCGTGCCTGAAGCGTGCAGTATGGTCGGTGTGAGCTTTACTCGACTCGCCGGGGGGGGGGGGGGGGGGGGCGGAAAATCGCAAGCCTTTGTATTATAGGGAGCTCTACACCAACGGCGATGGCTTTTGATATTAAACAAAGAACAGGCCAGCGCGCGCAGTATTACTGTGATTGCGCACATCGAGAAGCGTTATTACCCCCCCCCCCAACCCCTTTCCATTGTCTTCATGTTCAAAAAAGGGTCAAGGGTTTCGCGGCACCCTGGAAAAGCCGTTAGGGTTTCCCTAGGCCAGAAAGTTTGAGATCCCCTGCTCTAAACAACGTGGGTACACAAGAAGTTATTGTGGCAAACAGATGCGAAGTGAAGTGAAAACAAAGTGTATAGAGACCGCAATGTAAGGTTTTGATGTGGAACATTTTGTAGAGCGCACCGCCGAAGCGGGAAAGCGGGAATTTAATCGGAATTACAGCGCAGGTGGCGTTCTAAAATATCGTTTTTAGCGCGCGTCGATGCTCCCAAAGCAGACGACGCTGCCGATGATCCTGCCAAGCACGTCAAGGTGACTGTGGCGCCAGTTTTCCAGAGGTGGGCATCACGCCCAATAGCGGTTTTTTTTTTATCCTTGAAGATAACGAAATCATCAAGAGTTCGGTATTTACAAAAGGTGTCCGCGGTCTCGTGCAGTATTTTTGCGATCGTACACTCATTTATTGCCGCAATAATTTAATTTAGTTCAACGGATGAAATTATATGCCCAGCAAACATCTGACTAATTTCATCGACATTTAATTCTCTAGTCAGAATTCCGCCCAGTTTTACCTTTTCGAGGAACAGAGGCCAGTCGCCAAGCTTTAGTTTCCAATGACACGTACACACATCCAGTGATGGCAACATTGATTGCGGGCAAATGATCGTTCCCGTGCGCATTAGTGAGGATTTCCCATTAAAAGTGGATAAAAACATATGATGACGAAAGCGCCATGTCGAGGGAGCTAAATTTATGTGCACACGGCGAAAAACACGTCGGACTGCACATGGTTCGAAAATAAAGATAATTTTTCCATAAGTTGTCCTCTTTGGCAGGTTCTATCAGTGCCCCGAAGATAAAAACGAGCATTAAAATCTCCTGCTGAAATAATTGTTTCATGTAGTTTTTCTGCAACAGTGACATTGTTGCGCTGACACAAGCCGCTCCCGCTCGTCAACCTCCGCTCGCCAGCAACGTACAGCGCCGCCACGCGGTGCATAGAAGCCGGTTTCTCCACAGCCGCTGGGAAAGCCGCCCGTTCCCGAGCCACGACACTAGGTAATTTGTAAACCTTTCCAGCCAACTCGTATCTCAGCTGTCGTAACAAGCAGGGACTCGATAAAGCGCAGAAAAAAGCGGGAAGGTTGCACACCGAGTTTGCGAATCTCCCTGACAAGATTCTGCTCGTGCCGGGGAAACCCTACGTGCTGATCTCGAACATTGACACCATCGACGGTTTTAGAAAGATTTAGAATTACAGCGATCGCTACACAAGAACCACATTACAGTTTCATTCAGCGGCCGTGCTCGACATTCTACATCTTACCTCATGTTTCCGTCTCTTCGAGAATGCTGCTGTCGGTGCCTGCCATTCGTTCCGTTCGTAAACGAAGATAAACAGCACCACGCCTGGCCTTAGTCGAGCACATTTAACCGGAATTGCCATTGCACGCATTAGCGGTAAACTCTGAGGTAGTCACTGTCACGAAAATGTTTCAAGAATAGAACAGTGGTTCACGAAGGATTGAAATTAATTCCTTCCACAGCAGCGATCCACCGAGCAGCTCGTTTTTCCTCACATGGGAAGCTGTGAAACGCTACTTACATCATCTCGGCCGTCGCTTCTCGGACAGCCGTAAGCAGAGCAAAAGGCAGGCATGGTGACACTGTGAGACGAAGTTCTCCGTAAGCTTTTCTTTCAAGCATAAACCATAAACGTAGAGTGGGTACGTTGGTTATTTAGGATAAGGAGGGTGACTGACGTGGAAGACATGCACACGGTGACGGTGCGAGGGGCCGGGACGCGTCTCTTCTACGGTGCCACAGCGTAAACAAACGAACCCCATTCGGGTCTCGTGGGCGCTGCCATCTTGGCTTCAGAACGAACAAACAAAAGCAAAAGTTACCAGTCTGTTTGCGCGAATAAGGCCACATGACAGTCAGCGACCAATAGCGGCCGCAGCCTCTGTCCTGTGAACCATATAGTCTGGATTCCCCCGCTGTCGTGGCGGGAAGGGAGTGTAATACTTTCTGATCCGACTGGCAGGCGGCGCTGCCGCTGGCTGGTGAGCGCTCAACTCGAGCTCATGCGCGCTACCCTTCAAACTTATTTGAAGTACGCTTGTGGCGCGTTATTTTTACAGTTAGGCTGAAACCAAAATTTGTCGGTCCTACGTACACGAAAACTCGTACTCCGTATGTGCCACAGAAATTGGGAAATCCCTACTTCCACCACGAGAAAAAAAGCCACCTAAACATCGCCCAACGATAGCGGTGTCACCACAAACGGTGCTCCCATGATATGTTCCAATCTGATCGAACGGTACCTGAGAACTGAGTAACAAAGCAAAATATAGGTATCAGTTTCCCAAGAACAAACTTATAAATAGTGGCAGTTTGGAAACTTATCTTCAAACATTGCACAAAAGAACAATGGCACAGGTTAATATCAGGTGCTTATTTAAGTGAGGAATATGCAGCAAAAGGGAAAGTTGGGCTAGTTGGTTTGGGTTCATTTCGAAACAGCGGAAAAGACGAAAGACACGGAAGAACACTGAACAACAGGAGCGCTGACTGAGTGCTTTATTCAAAGACAACAGAAAAAGAAAGAGAAGGAAAAGAACAGAAGATGCGCGCGCAACCTATGCACATGACCAAAAGGCTACAAGCTTGCAGCATCATTAGGTATTATCCAAGTAAGTCAACTGGCATTCGAGCAGCGCAATGGACGATGTGCTAACACACGCGTCGCCATTTTGGCAGATAGCGAATGTTTCAGCTATCTCCCTTAAGCGAGAATGATTTTGCCCGAAAACGGTGGTCGAGCGACAGAACTCTGGCAAATAAGGAAGGGTATGAGGATAGCGGTGATTCTCTAGATTCATGGTATCTCTCACCGTATAGAGAGAGAGAGAGAGAGAGAAAGGTTAAGTGTATGGCAGGGAGGTTAACCAGAAGTTTTTCGGTTTGCTACCCTGCACGGGGGAAGGGGTAAGGGGGGATAGAAAGGTAAGTATAAAAAAGAGTAAAAAAGCAAAAACAAAACGCACACAGTCAAGCACGGGAGCATCATAGTCCTTTAGCGAGGTCGGTTGAGCGGAGAAACTTCATCAGCGCCTTCGTCGCTTTCTGTTTGGAAGCTAGAACGTTCCGACACTCCAAAATTGATTGTGCAGAAAGCGGCTGGTCATCCAGTGTTCGTGAGAGCTGTTGTCTTTGGGAGCTATAGTGAAGACAATGACACAGGACGTGCGCAATGGTTTCCTCGCTGCCACAGTGAGCACACGCAGCACTGTCTGCCATTCCGATTCGGTAAGTAAAGCTGCTCGTGAAAGACACTCCAAGCCACAGGCGGCAGTCGCCTGCTATATTATTATGGTGCAGGCCGAGGTTTTTTTTTTTTTTTTTCATACCTCACAATAAAGAAAGTGGACTGTAGTTTCGGATCGGGATTCCTCCGTAATAGGAGCCGGTATGACACGAATGTGAAACGTGTCTTCAAAGAAGTAGTGCTTACTGTGTAGTGATATATGAGACCCTGTACAGTGTCTATATGGTGTTTGGCAGCAACGTTTGACGTGGATGCACTCACGTTGACGTCTAGTGGCGCATCTCCATCGCGACGACTAACGCCCATGATCACGATTTAAGCGCTGTGGTACCTGAAGTTGATAACATATATACCTGGACGCAGCGCATCGTGAATCACGCGCAAAGATGACATCCAGAAGCACATAATAAACACTCGTACTCGATATGCGCTTGAAAGCGTCGTCAACTAAGGACAGTAACGGCACGGTGTGCGCTCCCGAGTTAGGGCAATCAACGCCTTTGCTCATGCATACACTACCACACTGAACTTCAGCACCACGGGAGGCAGAGTTTCGTACTTCGTAGCCCAAGCCACGAACGCGCGCAGAGCGACGTTCCACGTCCCGCTGGCCTCTGTATCGCTCCCACCAAAGCAAGATATTCGCCCGCCTTTCTGCTGCGCTTACTGGAGCAGTTTTATTAGTCGGTGTTTCGCGATCGAAGCAATCGGCGGCGAAACACCGTTGGTGCATGTGGAAGCTGCACTACTCCGACAACGAGCAGTCACACGCTAACACGAAGCGAAAGGCAAAGAACGTAACTGCGTCTAGGGCGACTCCCCCATACTAGCGCGACAAGTGTTTTTCGCTGCTGTCGAAACGCTTTAGCCATGGCCTTCGAGACTGCGCGACATCCCCGAGGCCATGCTTTAGCTGCATCGTCGTCGAATCGTTCTCTATGGCGCAAGTAAGCGTCGAGAACGAAAGTACAAGTTTGTCCCCTAGTCACATGTAGGCCTGCCGTCGTTGAGAAATAAGCTAAGCGCTAGGTTGTAAATTTTGTCTCTATGTTTTCAGTGTTGCGAATAAAGCGTTGTTGGCTATCTGAATATCCTGCGTGTAGTGTAGGATAGTTGGGAAGAGACTTCAGCGCGCGACGCGGATATGCGCATTGAGGACGGCAAATGAGAAAGCGGCTATATAAGTACCCCGTTTAGTCTTTTTGAGTATTTAAGAATGCCTTTCGGTTTGCGCAATGCAGCTTAGACATTTCAGTGTTTTACCGCCGAAGTCACCAGAGGTTCACCGTTCTGTTTCGCCTATATAGACGATCTTCTCGTCGCCAGCAAGGACGCTGAAAGAGAAGGCGCATCTACGTGAACTTTTCACTCGACTTCGTGATTGCAATATTGCCATCAATGTTGAAAAGAGTCATTTCGCGGTCTCGGAGATCGCATTCCCCGGACATCAGATTACAAAAGATGGCATCACTCCTCTACCTGACAAAGTTGAAGCTATCATCGACTACCTGCCACCAAAGTCCACACGAGTGTGCGACATTTTCTTGGACTCGTCAATTTTTATCTCCGTTTCATCCCTACATGCTCCACACTGCTGCAGCCTCTTCAAGCACTACTCTCTACTTCTAAAGTCGAGTCGGCCGCACTTCCCTGGGACACGGTCGCTGATCAAGCCTTTGCCGCCGTTAAGACCAAACTCAGGGCTGGGCAAAGATACTTTGAAATTGTATCGCGATACTAGATACTCAGGCAAAAAGTATTTGAGATACAGATACAAGATACTACCGCAATAACTGTATCCGATACGATACGTGACAACTGTATCTTAAGATACTTCGATACATTCGCAAATTTGTTATTATAGATCCATATAATGTGGCAGCAAACGCCAATGCACAAAAATGTCTGCTTGAAAGTTATTAACTATGACCAACCTTGTTTAATTTGAATGGAATGTCTGTTAGTAACTTAAAAGTTTTGTCCTTCTTGCTTAAAGTACATTAGCTCAATTCCAAAATAACTTACTGGGGTTTGTTTAGGCTGCTTAACAAGACACCTCTTTATAAACTTCGCCGACAGCGGGTCTTGCTTGTTTTTTTTTTTTTTGTCGTTCATGGGAGTCGCTGCTCAGCTTGCCGACCAGCTAGCGGGTTGCCATCTAATCACAAGAACTTCAATAAGAAGCCTTGTCACGATGGTGCAACTACCGGCGTGGACATTTACCTTGTCCGTAAGCCACCGCTACGCAATACTGGATCCCCGGACAGGTGTACAGCAGCAACAAAGCTGGTAGCGACATTTTTTATGACGCATAGTGTATACGTAGAGCGCATAAAAGAGAAATGGCTGTTCATATACTACGTATCTTCTAGCCGTAAAGCGTTTGTTATCAATATATTCACTAGCGTCCAATTTTTGAACAATTTTTCTTCAACGAAAGAACATGTACAATGAGGAAACGTCTCAGACGTATTGTATTGTCACGTGGTATAGTGTCGACTATGAAGGCGGCAGTCAAATTGTAGAAACGAAACACTTTACTGAGCTAACTTGCGCCAAGAAAACTAAATAACTGAAAGCACAAGCAAAGCACGCTGCACGGTGATAGCGGCGATCACATTCGTCGGTCGTCGGTAATCTGATTATCGGCGGAACGCGACGTCTTTCATACATCAGGGATCAAAGCTTCCAGCGTTATTACTGGAGCTGACGCAAGCTCCCGATTAAACTATAAACTACTCGCGTCCTGCGCGTAATTTTAGCAGAACAATTGGAAAAAATTGCGAAGCTTCCGAAACATTGCGGCGCGGCTTGCGCTGAGGTGTGCTAACAGTGTTCTTGCGGTTTAAACCCAATCACACCAAAATAAATAAATAAATAAATAAATAAATAAATAAATAAATAAATAAATAAACAAGAGCGCATGGCAGTATAGTTGCACAAAGCGTCCCAGGACACCACCGCTATTCGCGCTATTGCCACTTGCAGCTCCGATGATCTGGCGACAAGTAATAGTAAAAAAAAAACGAGAGAGGCCTAAAAAAGGGGAAAAAAGGAAATTATAAGTAAAGTAGACAGGGGGTTCCGTATCAAACATTCCCAGTGAATAAGTATAGAAACCCGATGCAGGCGGGACCAGTATTAGCTATGCCAATTAAAGGGGCCCTGCAACACTTTTCGAGCATGCTCAAAAAGCGCTGCCGATCGGTAGTCGAGGCTCCCGAGAACACGCGAGCCAAATATTATAGCGATGCGCACGGCCTGGAATTTACAATAAATTCTCAAAGTCAGCTGAAAATCGCTCCCTCTTCTCTCGACAAATGATGTATTAGTCCGCAAAATATGACGCGATTGTCGGCAGTTCCACCATTGGCTGATGTTATAATCACGATAACACCCTCATTATTACTTTCGTTGTTAATTTTGAGTTCAATAAGTAGATAATATGTATGTTTATATTCTGTTATCGCGTTAAAAACAGCGAACGAACATTAATATTAGCACTTCCGGTCTCACCGACAGCTCGTCTGCTCGTAGTTGCGTGGTTCCGTTTTCTTCTCCATGCGCAGTGCTGAAAACGTGAATATTTGTGTGCTTTGGCCATCGCCGGTTGCCGTTGAGAGTGGCAGCCGTTCGAGTGTTGCCTCGTCAGCTGAGAACTGCATCGTCGGCACGTTCGCACGACCGACCGAGGCAGGGGCGCAGCGTGTCTCCGATAACAATGCTGGCGTCCGGTAATGGCGGCGCTTCGGGGTCGTCTCCCAGTGCCGTCTTACGAGGCGGTGTATCGGAGTATGGGCCGAAACCGATCTCAGCTGTCATTCCTTCCAAACGAGCGCGCAGGTTTGCTTCCATGGTTGGCAGAGCGATGAAAACACTACGGCGTTCGAGGTGCACACCCAACATTGGGTGTGTTCCAATACTCACCGTAGACGGCTAAATAGACAGCTAAGTGGACAGCGGCCATCTTAAGTCCCATTCCAATTCTCACGTAGTCGGCAAAATAGACAGCTTCGAGAAAGACAAAAACGATGCAGGCTACTTTGCTGTCCAAACAAGATGGCGGCTCAGCGCAATGCTCGCGTAGCTCGGATCTCGCCGGTATGGTCGTCTGTACACCAGTAGGCGCTTTTCCAGGCGCTACGTTAATTTTTTCATAGGTTTGAACACGAAAGAGGCTAAAGAAAGAACATTTACGTTTGTTTTTGTTAGCTTTCTCTTCTGGACGCTACGTGGCATCACGTCGCGTAGACGTCTTCTAGACGCGTTCCATTTGTCGGACAACATGACCTCGATGCTGTCTTCTAAGCTGTCAGCGTAGACTGTCTACGATGCTGTTCAGAATTGGAACACAGCCATTACCAAACCGACGCGCAGTTTTCAAGCACGCGCGATACACAGTGCGATCGACTCCGCTCGACGAGAACGACGCAAGCCGACCGGAAGTGGCGGCACAGACCACGTGGTTACGCCCAGACGTCAGAGAGAAAAAAAAATGAAGAAAAAAACTCCGCCGGCGCTCTTGGGCGGAGCCTCGCTCCTCTGCGCTCACTCCCTCGACTCGCTGCCTAGCTTTCCGCGCGCTCGCGCCGTTGAGTTGAGGGAGAAAGCTGCAGAACGTGATCTCTATAATTTGGTAACACCACTTAGACTTGACGGATTCGAAAAATTTTTGCGGCATATGACTCGTGAAGAGTCATACGTCAATAATGAGACTATTCCAATATAACTAAGACAGGTGTTGCAGGGCCCCTTTAAGGATGAAGTATCGTGAGCTAATCTGTTAAGGTAAGACAACAGAAAATTAATTGCCTATGCAAAATTGCCTGAACATATTAGTTGGGACGTTCATCAAAAAATGGTACACATGGCTCAACTTTTTCTCGAATCTCCCATCTAACACCTATAAGATGGCTCCTAATAATTTCCATTATTATAATCCAAACTCAATTTCACTATTTTATTCAACGGTAAAGTAGAATGGTTTGTACTGTATACTCAAAGCCCGCCGCGGTGTCCTAGTGGTTATGGTGCTCGACTACTGACTCGAAGGTCACAGGAACAAATTCTGGCCGCGGCGGACGAATTTTCAATGGAGGCAAAAATCCTTGAGGCCAGTGCATTTAGGTTTAGGTGCACGTTGGAAAACCCCTGGTGGTCGAAATTCCCGACGCCCTCCACCACGGCGTCTCTCATAATCATAACGTGGTTTGGGGACATTAAACCTCAAATATTATTATTACTGTATACTCAAGGCACGCCCATATAACTATATATTTGTTTTCAAAATCTCCTTGGCAGAATAGTAAATTCAAGTGAAGTATAAATGTGTAAACAGTAGCAAATTTAACGCAGACATTTAAAATTAGCAACAAAGCAGAGAGCTTCTTTTGGCAGCCCTTTACAAAAGAGATATTGCAGCGACAACACCGGAAATAACAATAGAGACCTAGGTAATGTATCATATCCAAAAGAAGCGCAGATGAGAAAGCGTTTGTGCTAACAATCAAATTATGATTTCAAAAACTCTTTGAAAAAATATAACAGGAACAAAAAGATACGGTACACCGAGATATCTTTTACTAGGTAAAGGCCTGTTGTAATAGATCGAGCATGGGTATCGCTGGAGCTGTAGTTGTTAGAACATTATCTGCATATAAGCCAATGTCATCGTATGTAAGGCAAACTTACATCTACGAAGTCCTTCAAGTCGCTGGTGTGTGAAAGCCATGAGACGCGAAGCTACTCCGTTCTTGCATTCTTCACATTTCGTAACGAAGCACTACGCAAGAGTATCTTCAATAACGACACGAAAGCGGCATAAGAATTTCCGTGACAGACTCTGCGCTCATTAGAGTGCGCGGCGCAGGACTGTGGCTAAGAGAAAGTGTCATGGAACTGACACAAGAGACAATTAAACTTTATTGAGGGACCAGGCGCGCGTGCTCTTCGCCCAGAGGTGGGCGACTTCCTCATTCCAGGTAGCCAT
Organism: Rhipicephalus sanguineus; assembly: GCF_013339695.2. NCBI lineage: Eukaryota > Metazoa > Arthropoda > Arachnida > Ixodida > Ixodidae > Rhipicephalus > Rhipicephalus sanguineus. Next base: position 127,301,928 of record NC_051179.1, on the reverse strand, counting down.
GGCTTGCAGCTGACGCTCGAATCCCTGTCCACCAACCGGAGCTGGTCCTCAGGGTCCGCGGACGTCAGCAGCGCCTGCCATTGGTCTTCCGGATTTTCGTCCACGTTCAGTTCACACAAATAAAACGAAAAAAGAAAATATTCGAGAAAGCAAGAACTACGTGGGCTTGGTGTAGACGTTCGCGCGCGTGTTTGTGTCGAGACTGCGCGAGCGCTGCCACTTGACTCTGTTCCACCAATAGGGACACGCAGGCCTCATCACCTGCCCTCACTAGAGGACTCTGGCAGAAAGATAAAATTATGTCGCGGCCCTTAGTTTTATTCAGGTGGCTTAGTGGCGCCAATACCAGATTCAGAAGCGGAGTTCAGCTAGCGATAATTGTTTCGCACGGTGTTGTTGTGATATCAGTATCTGAATATTAATGAGAACTAACATACAAAAATGAATATTGGGTCTAACAAAGAAAAACGAGCCGTTAAAAATAATCTTCTTTCCTTCATTGATAGCAGTACTGTGTATCTTAAGATACACGATACATTATTGAATGTATCGGAAATACAGATACAGATACTCGTTTTGCGAGACGTATCGCGATACATATACAAGGTACCCAAAGAGTATCTCTAAGATACACGTATCTTCGATACTGCCCAGCACTGATATGTATATATATATATATATATATATATATATATATATATATATATATATATATATATATATATATATTAGAGCGCCTTGCGAAACACTTCCATGCGCTGGCCGCTTCGTAAGTTTATATGGAGAGGGAGCGAGCGAAATGCCCGCGGAAACGCGCGTATACGCATAGGAAGCTTTATACCGCGACCTTGGTCGTACTACGTCTCACGAGTCCACCGTTCTGAAGACATGCGTTATCTGTTCGTCTGCACTTAGTTGCGCCCCAGCAGAAAAGCTTAGCAACGCGTAGCATAAAAAAAAAACGCCCACGAAAGAACCTAGAGTGTCATGTTCAAGTCATCGAAGTAAAACTGTGCGTAATTTAGCCGGAATACTGTTGCAGGCTTTGGTTACCTGGCCTACATTTACGCGCGCGTCATTCATGGTGAAAGTGTCAGAATTGTCATCGCCGCCTTTTAGGGGCGAAGCTCCTTAGGGTGTGGGTCGTTTCCTCCTCTATAGTAGTATTCGTATGTATGTAGCCAGCTCTAGTTTAATGAATTGCTCACTGGATGGCGTTTCAGGTATTTCTTAGAGCTCTAGTTTAATGAATTGCTCTCTAGATGGCGTTTCATTTTTTTCTTAGAGTTGCTGTCAAAAGATGACAGATGGCGCTTGTATAATGCGAATGGCGCATGTCATTGGATGCCTGCGATCGTAAAAGGCGCTCGCTCTTGGCACGCTTTCTCTTTCGCTCGGATTCGCCGGATGGAGGCAGACAAAGCGCTCGCTGTTTCCGCGCTTTGTCTTTCGCTCGTCGCTGGATGGAGGCAGACAAGGCGCTCGCTCTTGGCGCGTTTTCTCTTTCTCTCGGGAGCGGACACTTTCCCTGCATTTCACCGATCACAAAGCGGTGATCATGAAGGGGCGACGTAAACCAACAGTACAATAAAAGTTTGATGTTTAATATATGCACGGTGTTTCACTCCCTTTATATGATGTACTGGGCCAATTTCACGCAAGAGTTTCACGGTTTACCGATGATTCTTTACGGAGCTTCGCTCCACTCATCATCATTCACCCCGTGGATATGCTGTGATTCTTTCCGTCCGTGTTTTTCTCAAGTTTTGGTGGCACAACGGCAATATCGATGTCACTTTCCACGTTTCCTGCTCTCTCAACTTCATCTAAAGCTTGTCCGCCGCGGTGGTGTAGCGGTTAAGGCGCTCGGCTGCGGACCCCAGGACCGTGGGTTCGATCCCGCAGCGACGGTGACATTTCGATGGAAGCGAGGTGCTAGAAGCCCTTGTACTATGCGAAGTAAGTGCACGTTAAAGAACATAAGGTGGTTGAAATTTTCGTAGCGCTCTACTACCGGCGTGCCCAATAATGATACCGCGGTTTTGGCACGTAAAACCCCATATATTATCATTTTTTTATCCAAAGCGTCGCGCAGTTGACACTGCCCCCCGCTTCTGCTGCTTTGGAAGGGAAATGTAGGAAGCCGCCAGGCGAGCGCGAAGCATTATGCTAGATTATGTCCTTGTAACGCAATCATGCTGCTTAAAGTGGATGTTTGCGTGGTTACCTTTCATAGATGCGGCGCTGGCGTTCTCCACAACTGAGAGGACATTTCGATGTCACCGGTGGCCACACACCGTGTTACATGCACATCTATATGTTTGTGCTGCCTCTAACACGATCACTACGGCTGCACACATTAAACTGTCATATCCAAGTCAGTGGAAGATTATACAGTAGAGCAAAAACATATTTTCCTCGCCTCATCCAAGCCGCACCAAAAGGCCGGCGGCTCCCCCGATGCCTCGGTGGCCAGTACCGTGGTGCGGACGAGGCGCCGGCCACTCCCACCTCTGAAATTATGCTCTCTCCGTGCGATTGGGACGGCTGGACTGAATCCTGCCGGCGCGCAACCTCGGAAGCCGTGGCGTGTAACAGGGGTGTACAGGTAATGACCGGGTCTTGGCGCTCTGTGACATACCACGAGAAACCCAAACTGGTTGAAAGTCAGCATAGACTCCAAGACTGGTAACATAAAATGCGCGACACCGCGCTTTTGTCGACACACTCAACAAAGCCACGCTCACTTGAAGAAACGTACTTCCAAGGTCATTTTACTCTCGCTGCACCGTTGGACGTACCGAGTAGCACGAGTGCCAAGCTCTGCTGAATAGCCTCATTAAGGACTGTCAGGACTCGCCTTCTGGCCAGTAGCACTCAAGAAAGCATTGAGGAAGACGAAGGGCCGAAGCCAGGTTTAAAGGTATTTCGGTGTCCCTATAGGGACAGCCGATCTGGATGCGCTAGCTTGCTAGCGAAGATATTGTCCACCACATTCGTTCCATGACGTAACTCTCAACACGGCGCCTCAAAGAGAGCGAACGTATCGGACCACCTGCGTTCCATTCCTGAGAAAGGGGGCCCGGGCCTGTCATGTTTCCCAAACAACCACCATTTCACTGCACCAAGAAGTTCCTTTGCCTGAAGCTTAGGCGATGTACTGCCACAAGCACCCAGGCGGGTGTCTCGATGGAGGCGATCGTTATCTTCTCGGTAGCGGCGGCGACAATGCGACATCGCCATCCCAGACGCATGATGCCCGATACCCTGCACCTGGAAGCGTAGTCAAAGAAACGGCTCAGCTTGTCACTAGTGCGAGCCCCCTGTCACTAGTGCGAGCCCCGCGGATGGAATAATTAACAACGAAGCGCATGATATTTGGATACTGCTGTGCAGTGTCGGGAAACTGCATGCGATCCGGAGTTCTGGTATACGGTATCTGCGTGCGAATATATGTGCTGGCGCCGTTCGGTGAGCCTCTGTTTACGCCGCTGGTGCGATGAAATGCGTCACGATCAATCCATCTGTGCGCGCAGCCTTACTTGTGTGATCCACGCAGGAACAATATCCATTCTCTCCGAGGGGTCGTCCAGAAGGCGCCTGACGACTCATTTGGCTTTCAGGCCAAATGAGTCGTTCCCGTTCACGAAAACATCCACGAGAATGATAAATGTTATTGCTATTAACAGTTTTACTTTTTTGAAACCTTGAAAGGATTTCTTGATTCTTTCATTTCTCTTACATGGGCGCAGAGTATTCTTACATGACCGACGGAAGAGCGCTGTGGGAAAACAGTACTTAAAGGGCGGGTACAACACTTGCTTACGTTACAGTCGGTTTAGTAATCATATGCACGAAAATACAGCGAGCACGCAAGTAATTTTTTGTTGTTCATCCCACTCTCGCAGAAGTGCGGCCGTTAGAAATTTCTAGCGTAGGAGTTCCCAGCGTGGCGCCCATTGGAAAGCCGTCGATTTCGTTGCTGCAGCTGCTCTGGGTCAAGTGGCGTACACGTTGCGAGCACCCGAAGGCATTACGTGGATGCGGCATTTTCTATAAATTGCAGTTAGATCGAGTCTGGAGAGCTAGCAAAGCCCACATAGCGATGTGCGATAATGAAATTACCCTCGAGATAAGACTACGCAAGCTTGAAACTACCACCGAGACGCAACATGAGTCAGTGGAGCGCACCCCGGAGATAACGGAACTTCTGAACCATCCGCGCCGTTCTCCATGGTAACGCCAAGAAGTTTTTTTGGCGAATCAAACAGTAACGCACAAGCAGTATTTTATTACGTGTTTTATTTTGATAGCTATTATGATCAATAGCGATTACTTGTACTCAGGACTCTCGACGTCATCGGGCTCATTCCAAGATGTCCCACTGGTGGCGCGTATTGTGTGCTACACTTAGGCGCCTTAATGCCATCGTTGCCACGGAGGAACCAAGGAACGCTGCCATCGGGGCCCCCTAGCTACACTTACTTTAATTTCTTGATTAGTAGAGCATTGCTGTTGATAACACTGACGTTTTAGACGTAACCAATCAATGACCTTTCACTCTGAGATAAAATTTTGGTCAGCTTTAGTGCTCCTTTAAACAAAACTTTCACGGTCAATTCTAAAGAACACACTGTCCTCCTTCTCTTTGAAGTTAGCCCAGGGGCCCAACACCTTTATGGCTTCTTGCTTTCATGACGACGAGACATGTGGTTCGTCAGCTGGTATTTTTGTGAAAAAGATATATTGCAGAGGACGCATGATTAGGGACGCTCTCCTGTATGAATGCGGATGTGCATCACGAGGCTGGTTTTTCGCGAAAATGATGCACTGCGGTGGACACAGTTGAAGGGACGCTCTCCTGTGTGACTGCGGATGTGCACCACGAGGCCAGTTTTTCGCGAAAAGGACGCATTGCAGTGGACACAGTTGAAGCGACGCTCCCGTGTGTGAGTGCTCATGTGCTGAACGGGTAGCCTTTCATCACAAACGAGGCATTTCAATGGACACAGGAAAAGGGACGCTCTCCAGAGTGCGTGCGCATGTGTCTCACGAGGTTCTTTTTCTGCACAAAAGTTGCGTTGCAGTGTACACATGAGAAGGGACGTTCTCCTGTGTGAATGCGCATGTGGGCCACGAGGCGGGATTTGTACAAATAGGATGCATTGCACTGGACACAGGAAAAGGGACGCTCTCCTGTGTGCGTGCGCATGTGTCTCACGAGGTAGTATTTCTGGAAAAAGCAGGCACTGCAGTGTGTACAGGAAAAGGGACGCTCTGCTGTGTGAGAGCCCATGTGTAAATTTAACTGGTCTTTCCGCGCAAAGGCTGCATTGCAGTGGACACAGGAAAAGGGACGCTCTCCTGTGTGCGTGCGCATGTGCCTCACGAGGTCGTATTTCTGCAAAAAGGAGGCATTGCAGTGGGTACAGGAAAAGGGACGCTCTCCTGTATGACTGCGCATGTGGATATTGAGGGAACCTTTCCGCGAAAAGGATGCGTTGCAGTGCACACAGGAAAAGGGACGCTCTCCTGTGTGAGTGGGCATGCGAGCCACCAGCTTGGATTTCTGAGTGTATTTAGCTGGACGCATGCGGCACTGGAAGGGGCGCTCGCCCATGTGTTTCCCAAGGTGTCTCGTCATATGTGCCTTATTTCGTGTCACATAGGTGCACTGCTGGCAGGAATGCAGTCGACTTCGTACAGGCGCCAATGAAGAATACGGCTCCAGGGACTCAAAAGGCAAGGCACCTGCAATGTCAACGAGAGCACGCAAAGGCGATGCAAATTATATGTCATGTACTATGTGGAACTAGACTGCTGCAGCAGGCAATACACAACGGTTGCTCCACATGTAAGTGAAGTAGATGATCACCTTTTCTCACGCAAACCAACGCTGCTGTCATGGCAACAGTGCACCGGCCCAGCACATTTCACCAAAACTCCCATCTTGCAGCACATGAGTGCTATGTTTATACATGCGAAGACGGGTGCCAAATATAGAATCTGATTTGATGTCATTCCGATTTTATATCTAAAGAGTCAAATGTTTCTGAATACGCGCCAATAAACCCATTAAACTACTTACTACACTTTTGTTCGCATAGAAGTATCCACAAAACACTGCACAGCAACAGGACCATTTGAGTTTCCAAAACATGAAGCATGTGAAATAAAATATGACTGAAAGAAGCTTTTATGAATGAAACTGAAAAATATGAATGGAGGGGAAAAATATTTATTACGGTTACAATGGCATGGCGGCTTATGGTGGTGAGAACCGCAAGGACATTAATGTGCATTACACATGGCACTGTTTCTTCACATTACTGCCACAGGTTACACATTTCCTCCTAATGTCTCTATAGTGCTTCAATGAAAGCATAATGATACCAGGGAATGCAATGTCATTTAATCACCAGCTAATGCTTTAATCACTTACAGTCACTTAGATCATTATTTACATCTTGTAATGTCAAATCAAAGTGCAACTACCGAACAAAGCATTGTGACAACTTATCTGCAAAACTGTTTCTTTCAGCACAGGCAAATATGTAAAAACAAAACTATATAATACATGGTCTTAACGAATGCTTCTTAGGACAACCAGAATTTCTTTACGCTGATGATTGAAATTTAAATGTTGGAATGAATTGGATTATTTTCTTCCCAATTTTAACAAACTCACAGTGCAAAAAGTGAATAGGCAGTACCGTAAGCTTGAAATGGCCATTCCGAAGTAGCACTCTAGACATGGTCCCATCACCATCACAATAACAAGTTCATAATGGATTAGGCTGCAACAGAGGTGTAAAATGGTAAATAATTTTCAGGAAGAGGCCGTTGCAATGACCTTCTCGGAATATTCAAAGCTTGCCGTTTTAGCTTGCTAATTAGATGGAATGGAATCATGTGCGAAAGCGCACAGACCACTGATGAAGCGAGCACAAACAACACAACACACCCACACATATTTTTACCACTGGATCCAATCAGGCTTGCATGTTAGACGTTCTTATTCAATTACATTGCTAGTGTTGTATTTCAGTGACTACTTTTTGAGTAATTTCACGCAACGAGTTATCTGTTTCAAAAGACAAGCGCTATGCATAGATATGGCAATACAAACATGAACACTTTCACATGGCAGGAAATATAGGTTTGAACAGCTGTGGTATTCTGATGCAGCGGCATATAGGTTCCGAATGTCCTAAGGAGGAGGAATAAACGTTTATTGCACGAAACGGTATCGCGGTGCTAGTCCCGCGTCTACCCTAGGTGGGAGGTCTCCTCATCCCAGGAACCCTCTGGCCTTCCCTGCCTCCTTGGCTCTGGCGACGAGACGTCGTTGTTGGTCCAGGTCCTCTAAGGCGAGCTTGGCCTCCCACGTTTCGATAATATCCTCGTTTTCTTGGTCGGCGTTACCGGCATTCGGCGAAGGCGTTGTGTCTGTCTGTATATTGTACGGGCACACGAGGATCATGTGGGCCAAGGTTTCAGGTATGCCGCAAATTGGGCAGATATAGTCGTGTAACGTTGGGTACAGTCTGTGCATTAGTATACCGTGGGTGTAAGTGTTGCTCTGAAGTCTTTTCAGTATGGTGCTGTCCTCTTTCTTGAGCTTTGAATGTGGTGGTGGGTACTCTCTGCATTCTAGCCTTTGATGCTGAAGTATTGCAGAGTATGTGATGGGTACGGACTCAGCCTCCGCGGACGCAGTCCCGGCGTCTTGAAAGTGGGAGGGGATAGCCCGGAAGGCGCGGTCGCAGGCTTCGGCGTGTGCCGCCTAGTTCCCCTCTAGCCCCTCGTGCCCAGGAACCCATGTCACACAGACGTACAGCATCGCAGAGCTTCGAGGCTTCAATATCTTGAGTGCTTGGGCAGACACACGACGTTTAGTGTAGTTTCGCATGGTCGCTTGCTAATCTGTGAGGACGACAGCTGCATCCAAGCACGTGGTGGTTGCTAGTGCGATTGCCGCCTCTTCTGCAGTTTCTAGGTTTTGGAAGCGAAATGTGGCAGATGCAAGCTCTACGCACCGAGAATCTACAACGCTCAAAGCGTAGGCGTATCTATCGCCATATTTGGCTGCGTCTGTATATCTGGCGTCCGGATCATGGCTGTGATTTCGCCGTAGAACGTTGACTCGGGCCTGTCTTCCTTGCTTCTGATTCGTGGGGTGCACGTTGTGTGGGATTTTTGCAATGCAGAAAGATTCGCGGATGTTTGGCGGAATTTGTTCTTTTCGGTCCGTGTCTGTGTCGGCTACAGAAGTTTCGCCGTAGTTCAGCCGTTGAAGGTCCGATATTCCAGTAGGCGAAAGCTTTAGCCGTTCTAGTTGAGTAGCCTTGCGCGCTTCGCCTAGTTCCTGCCAGGTGTTGTGTACGCCCATCTTGAGAAGTTTCGCAGTGGAAGCCGTGAATGGGAGTCCCAAAGTGATTTTGGTGGCCTTACGTATTAGGATGTTGAGCTTCTCCACCTCTGCATTCTTCAGCGCTAGATAGGGAGTGCCATAGGTTATTCGACTGCTCAGGGGAGCTTGCATCACACGTATTGTGACTTGTTCTTTAAAGCCGCTTCTACGGTTCACAATTCTCCTGACGAGATGCGTTAGCTGCTATAGCGTGCGCTATAGTCGAGCGAGTGTGGACGCCCCGGACCCATATCTTTGTCGATGAGGAGCCCCAGCACTCGGTAAAGTTTCCACTTTTGGGATGGGCTTTCCGTTGAGGGTGACGTTGGGATCGGGTTCGTTCTAAGCGGCTGGCCGTCCTCTCGGTCTGGACTTCAGGGTGAAGTGTTCCGAGTTTTCGGGAGCGCATCGGAGGGAGCATTTTTGCAAGTACCTCTCGATGGTATCTATCGCTTCCTGGCGGCGAATTTCTTGCGTTCCGGTATTTGTGGCCATTGTCCATAACGTGACATCGTGTGCATAAAAAGCATGTCGTAGGTCTGGTATAGCGTCGAGAAGGCTGGGTAATTTGATCAAGGCAACGTTGAAGAGCAAAGGCGAAATGACCGAACCCTGCGGAGTACCTCTGCCCGGTAGTCGGAAAGTGTCGCTGCGGAGGTTGCATATTCCCACTGTGGCCGTGCGGTGCGTGAGGAAATTCTTCCCGTAGTTGTATATCCACAGCCCGCAGTCCAGGTGTTCGAGATTGCAGAGAATAGCGTCGTGACTGACGTTTTCAAAAGCTTCCTTTATATCGATGGCTACAATTTAAAGGGGCCCTGCAACATGTTTCGAGCATGCTCAAAAAGCGCTGCCGATCGGTAGTCGAGGTTCCCGAGAACACGCGAGCCAAATATCACAGCGATCCGCACGGCCTGGAATTTACAATAAATTCTCAAAGTCAGCTGAAAATCGCTCCCTTTTCTCTCGACAATTGATGTATTAGTCCGGAAAATTTGACGCGATTGTCGGCAGTTCCACCATGGCTGATGTTATAATCACGATAACACCCTCATTATTACTTTCGTTGTTAATTTTGAGTTCAATAAGTAGATAATATGCATATTTATATTCTGTTATCGCGTTAAAAACACCGAACAAACATTAATATTAGCACTTCCGGTCTCACCGAGAGCTCGTCTGCTCGTAGTTGCGTGGTTCTGTTTTCGTCGCCATGCGCAGTGCCGAAAACGTGAATATTTCTGTGATTTTGACCATCGCCGGTTGCCGTTGAGAGTGGCAGCCGTTCGAGTGTTGCCTCATCAGCTGAGAATTGCATCGTCGGCACGTTCTCACGACCGACCGAGGCGCGGGCGCAGCGTGTCTCCGATAACAATGCTGGCGTCCGGTAATGGCGGCGCTTCGGGGTCGTCTGCCAGTGCCGTCTTACGAGGCGGTGTATCGGAGTATGGGCCGAAACCGATCTGAGCTGTCATTCGTTCCAAACGAGCGCGCAGGTTTGCTTCCATGGTTGGCAGAGCGATGAAAACACTACGGCGTTCGAGGTGCACACCCAACATTACCAAACCGACGCGCAGTTTTCAAGCACGCGAGATACACAGTGCGATCGGCTCCGCTCGACGAGAACGACGCAAGCCGACCGGAAGTGGCGGCACAGACCACGTGGTTGCGCCCAGACGTCAGAGAGAAAAAAATGAAGAAAAAAACTCAGCCGGCGCTCTTGGGCGGAGCCTCGCTCCTCTGCGCTGCCTCCCTCGACTCGCTGCCTAGCTTTCCGCGCGCTCGCGGCGTTGAGTTGAGGGAGAAAGCTGCGGAACGTGATCTCTATAATTTGGTAACACCACTTAGACTTGAAAGATTCGAAAAATGTTTGCGACATATGACTCGCGAAGAGTCATACGTCAATAATGAGACTATTCCAATTTAACTAAGAAAGGTGTTGCAGGGCCCCTTTAAGATTTGCTTTTGGTGCTCAGATGATCGATGAGGTCTTCCTTGAGCAGAAGGAAGATGTCTTGCGTTGGGAGGTGTTGCCTGAATCCGAACATTGTGTTCGGAAAATATACCTTGTCTTCGCGGTACGGAGTTAGCCGGCTGTGTACCATGTGCTCGAATAGTTTTCCTACGCACGAGGTAAGGGAAATTGGTCGCAGGTTCTCGATGCTGAAGGGCTTCTTGGGTTTGGGGACCATGGTGATCTCCAAGTGTTACCAGGTAGCCGGTATTTCTCCGCTTTCCCAGCATTCCTCGAAATACTGGAGTAGGGCTTCGAATGTCCAGAGAGCCAAACCAATGGCTCAGTACTTGTTTCCTCATTCCAGCACACCACATGTGGGTAGACTACAGTAGAGGGAAGAAAAAGAGAAGGAAAACGAAGAAAGAAGGGAGGAAAAACATGAAAATGAAAAAGAAGATAAGAAAAACAAACGGACCAAATATGTACTGGACATGTTGTTATCAATCCTTGCCATCAACGCGGCCTGGCTAATTTGGCAATTATTACATGATTGACTTTGTGTGATTATACTACATGTGCTTGTATAGATGTGATTTGAAGCCGATACAGTGCATCTCTCTTGCGATCTGATAATAATATATTACATTCTTGAACTTGTGTAATTATACTACATGTACTTGTATTGAAGTGATTTGAAGCCGATACAGTACGTCTTTATATCGTTATGATAATAATATCATCTCTCAATACCTTTGTAAGAGCCGGTGGAGTTCGGGAGGAGCCGGGGTAGTAAATAAAAGTCATAAAAAAGAAAAAGAAAACCATAACAATTAACCTGTATTCAAATAAATCCTGTGCAGTCACTTATCAGTTTGACGAGTTTTACAGTAGGCCTCAAAAGGACATACTGGAGGACAAGCTCAACACGGACCCATCTCTCCAGCAGAGTGACCCAACAAAGAGAGGAATGGAAAGCCTACACAAGAGAGACAAGGGTAAAAGAAAGGAATGGAAGACTTGTTAGTCAAGACGAGCTCAACGGAGATCCATTGTATCAAAACAGTTGTAAGTCAAGATGAAGAGAAACCGTAGTATGTAATCTAGAGAATTATGCCCTTGGAGGTGGCTTCGCTGGGTGGTGGGATCAAACTGTTACTTTTTATTTTCTATTTTTTCTTTTAATAGAAATTTTAGTACATTTTGTTCTTTTATCTAATTTATCGATTTTGGCCTGCGATACTTAGGTGGCGCAGGCAGGGCATAGTTTTTTAAATTTATATTTCATTTATTTTCGCCCAACTCCACTTTAAAGTAAAGTATAATCTTGATTATGCGAATCTCGCGGGGTCACAAAAATATTCCCATGAGCAGAAATCCGTATCACCGGAAAATGTGTGAAAGCGGTATGCTTAGTTGGCTAGGCACTATCTAGTATGGCTAGGTATTGCTACTAGTATGCTTAGCATGTTACAAAAGAATAATAAAACTGCCGCACGTTTATATTTATTGCTTCTCAGTGCCTCAGCAAAGTTACAGACCATTGTGAATTATTACCAGTAGTCTTCAGAAGTCAGCGATCATGCTGGTACTCTTGCTTACTCGGCGCGTGTAATTACGGGACAAGGTTTGCCGTTTCCCGAGACATTAATAGCCCCTTCATCATGTCGATATGCTTCTCCGCACAATGTCAGCGTAGTGCGGCGATTGTGACTTTAAGGTCCAGGAAAGAGGATCCGAATTTTTTTTTACAACTCTCTAACAAGATCGCTCTCCACGCAGAAGGATGCGGGAATCACATTTTGCGAATGTCCCAGCGCTACGCGCCGCGCAGTCGCTTCCAGTGATTGGAATAGCCAAGGGCATTTTGTAGCAGATTTTCATTGAAAAATGCGAGAAGTTTGCACCAAGTTGCGCAAAGCTTGGCACAGCGAATCTGGTTGATTCTCAGCTCGTCGTGCTGCAGCAAGGCAATCGCAATGCCGGCGGCGATTGGTCCAGCGTGCTTGGCCGAAGAAGCGGCATCCAAAAGACGGCGACGGACGGATCCGAAATGCGCGCAAAGCTTGCCGCTCTGAATGTGCTGAAATCACTGTCCCCGAGCAACGGTGTAAGAAACTGTGGCGTTTGCTATGGCAATGGCTCGGTGGCGGCTGCTCCTCGGCGAGGCGCGCAGGTGTCGCGATTACTACGGCAACAGCTGCGCAGCAGGAGTTTTTTGTTAATGGATGCCTTACTACCCGCATTCACAGTTGGCTGTTAAAAAATGGTTATTTGTAGCACCTGCCGTCAGTTTCGTAGCATGGTGTAAAGACAAGAAAAACGGGACAAAAGCTGTGCATTGCCTTTGCTACAGATAAAAAAAAAATTTTAAAAAAACTCGCAGGGTTTTTATGCATTCACCTAAGACGACTCGAACGCGAATAATAATAATAAATAATATCTGGGGTTTAACGTCCAAAAACCACGACATGATTATGAGAGAAGCCGTAGTGGAGGGCTCCGGAAATTTCGACCACCTGGGGTTCTTTAACGTGCACCTAAATCTAAGTACACGGGCCTCCGACATTTTCGCCTCTATCGAAAATGCAGCCGCCGCGGCCGGGATTCAATCCCGCGACCTTCGGGTCAGCAGTCGAGCGCCATAACCACTAGACCACCGTGGCGGGGCGACTCGAACGCGAAAGCGTCTTCTTTCTTCTTAGTCGACGTATTATTCCTCCCCCACCCGCCTCCGAAATCTTTCTGTACCTAACGTACATTTGCACTGCCTCCAGGATCGGAGGCAATGCAAGCTTTCTGCACCTTTCTGCAAAAATTTCCGAAGCGCGCGACTAGGGATTCGAAACTAGGACTCCTCGCTCAACAGCGCGCTGCCTTGGACAATTACGCCATGCGTCAGTCGTTCTCCAGGCTACTAGCGGCAGAATACAAACGCACGCGGCCTTGGGTGAAGAAATACACGAGACGCCACACGTGGCGAAATTAAATTATACGAGGCGCGGGCCACGCTGCATCGTTGCCCGCGCTGCGTGTGCGTCGTATCATTGGCGACCCACGCTAGTTTTCCATCTTGGGGATGTAGCGCCGCGCCACTCGTGGCCAGTCCGCCAGAGAAAAGGAAGAGCGTCTCGTGGCTCGTGGTGGCGCGAGCTAGTGGGAACGCTTTAGCTCTTGTAGGCGTATGCCTCAGGAGGGAAGAAACGAGACGGCTGAACTAGAATCACAGTATACATCTTACACCGTGACCAGAATCCCGAGAATGAAATTACAGCGCAAACAGAGAAGAGAACGACGAAGAGGAGAAACGTACGACACACGCGCTGACTAACAAGTGCTTCATTCTTTCATACGCTAGTGCATACGTAAGCCCAAGGCAACCTTACCGCACATGAGTGCACAACAATAGCTTAAATCAAAACGTGTAACGAGGATGATAGTGTATTAGATACGCGAAGACCTGAAATCATATTCAGAAGGGTGCAGGGAAAAAGTAAAGAAGAAGTCAGAAAGACAAAGCACTGCGTTTGTGCTATAATTTTAGCTTCAGGAATATGTACCAACTAGACCCAAATGAAGTTTTATTTTAGTGACCAGAATCGACGCCAAGAGGGAACGCGAGCCGTGGCTTCACGTGCCACTGCCAAGCGCAGTCTCCGGTTTTGTCAGAAAAAGAGAAAAAAAAAATACCACAAAGTGAGAAGAGATCTTGCTAATGAAGACTACGCGAACTAAGACTCGGCTTATAAGACCTTGCTAATAAACTATAGGTCGGACGCAACCTCCGCTGTTAGTGCATCCTACAGCACTACTACCGCAAGCTGCCCAATTTTTTTATGTCACGGCAAATACGGACACATACCTGAAGAAACAGCTTGAGGCTCTGTTTGTGTAGCACTTGTTGACAGAAATTTCTTTTCATCTGCTTGTGATGCTTCGTGGCGCGTTAGTAGTCGCACTTGAACAGAGTTATCGGTGACATGGCCCGCCTCACATGCTGGCTCGAGTGATGTCTCTACCGCTTCTCCCGACTCGCAATTCAGACCCGGTGCTGCATCATACACTGGCTCAGTTGCGATGTCATCCTGAAACAAATTGGCTTGTCTTGTTGCGAGTGATAACGCGAAAAATTATTGTCGAAAACAGAAATGAAACCTCTCTTACATAATCTCTTTCGCTGCAATGACTTGGCCTTGGAGTGTGCCCGCTGGTTCCGTCTCCAGAGAGTCCAAGAATCTGCGACAGTGTATGAAAAGATGAGTGACTGCTACATACGCAACAGAACATGAAGTTATGGCAAGTATTAAAATGAGTACTTTTAGGAAATGTTGAGAAAAATTTACTGAAACCACTGATACTATTGTATAATCGCCTTGTTTTAGGTTTTTCGGATGCTGTACCCAGCCTTGTCTTCCGTAATTGCCTTCAATATTAATGCCTTCAATATCATGTCACGGCCTCGCACGTCGTCTTGCGACCACTGTGCTGTAACAAGTGTGCTGTCGTTATTCTTGCGTTAGTCAATATTGCAATGCAATTGGAATGCCGTTTTCGCAAAGGAAAGTGAGGGTGTATTTGCCTGTTGCTACATTATAGTGCAAAGCCGTTACGTTGTGGTGGTGTTATAAGCCCCTGTAAAGCTATATTCACCTCACGACGCATGCGCGTCCGGCGGGTCAGTGCAGTTAGCTTAAAGAGACACTAAAGAGCGAAACGATTTTTCTTATGTTAATAAAGTACTCTTTCACGATACCAAAAACACCCGCTTGCTGGGAGAAGACGCTTAGTAAGCCAGAAAACGCACACAAGAAAAATGTGGGTGGCGACACCACCTTGAAGTTTCCGCACCATTCGCCATGACGTCACATGTTTTGACGGCACCAACTAGGGACTACGTAGTTCCTAATAGTAATAATAATATCTGGTGTTTAACGTCCCAAAACCACGATATGATTATGAGAGACGCCGTAGTGGAGGGCTCCGGAAAATTCGACCCCCTGGGGTTCTCCCCCGCGACCTTCGGGTCAGCAGTCGAGCGCCATAACCACTAGGCCACCATGGCGGGGCGTAGTTCCTAATCGGTAAAAATGAATACATTGTCCTCTGAGGGCGCCATAGACTTAACATACAAAGTTCGGGGTAATTTTGTTGAGCCAATGGTGCCAATATACGATAAATATACTTTGAAATCCATCACGTCACGCGGGGAGCTTTCGGCGCGAAATTTAAAAATGAAACTTTCAACTTGAATTGAACTTTATTTTCTCCTCTATTAATAAACTTATGATGGCGAAATTAACGACATTAGAGTTGTCAGAGCACAATTTATCGATTTAAACTGATTCATTGTTTCTCTTTAGTGTCCCTTTAATAGCCACCGAGAGATAGTTGGCACTGTGCTCCTGAAGTGGCGCCAGTGGTGCCGCCTGGCGGGAGCGCGGTTACGCGAGGCCGTGAGGAGGGAAGCCTATTCTCTTTTGGGGCTTCGTGCGTGAGTCGGCGGTCGTGTCTCACGGGAGGACCGTGGCAACGATTGGCAACAACTTTATTTGTTCCTATTGAACGGGAAATGGGCATTGGAACAGAGGGTGGGGAAGAGGAACTACTTGAAGTGGGCCTCCTCTACCCTCTCAGCCAGCACCACCTAGTCTAGGTGGTGTTGTCTCAGCCCCCTCCAGGATGGCCTCCTGAATGTCGGGCCTCGAGCTGTGCAAGGCAGCCTCCCACTGCTTCTCACTACAAATGAAGTGTTCCAGGAAAAGGGGAAGAGGGTGCTTAGGCAGGGCTTAAAGTCAGGGGGGGGGGCCGCCCCCCCCTTCATTTTTTAGGAGAGGCTCGGCCCCCCCTCGGCAGGTCAAATGTAGTATTGTGGCACCCATTCGACCAGCGCTGGAGTTCGTCTTTTTGGAAGTGGCGCCTTGTAAGCGGAAACGCTAACTCCTCACTTTTCCGAATAACGATTTATTCGTGACTATTCGGTTGATGTGGCCGAGCAAAACAGGAGGGTGTACCCAAGCTTCTTGCTGACCACATGATAAGCACGTGATTTCGTCGGCTTGCTCAGCTGTGCCTAACTGAGCACGCGTTACAACAAAATAGGATACAACAAAATGAGACGTTCGCAGAGAACATCCACGTGCTCAAGTGTCTCCCTTTTGTGAAGCTTTTCACCGAAGGCTCCCTGGATGCGGCCATAATCCTATCGTGACGAGAGGGGGGGGGGGTGTTGTAAATATCCGTGACTCCACAAAAAATGCACTGCAGGATCAGATTTTGCCGCTTCTGCTCGTTAGGCTATATGTTCTGACGCAACTGTCGCACCTCGAGAACTGCATTGCTGGGCACCTGTCACTGATCCCGTTAATGGGAGGCAATCGCTGGGCAGACTCCAAGGGCTGGTGTATCGGCTCCCTGACACGCACCACGAGAGCACAGACAAGTCAATGATAGGTCCTTTTAGAGCGCCAGCGAACGCCGCTTGTGGTCCAATTAAGGGCCGACTCATAGTCAGGAATTGATAACACAAACAAAATATATTCTCAGTTAAGGCAGTACAAGCATCACACGAACATGCACACTTAGCTGGTTCAATAATACAGCTCACGTGAATCTAACAAGCAATGCGGAACAATTAATCACATTCGCTCAAATCCAAGCACTCGAGAATATTTCAGAACCATTAAAGTCCTTTCATATCCACGGACTTGACGAGTCCCTCCACGTAGACGTTATTGCTGAAGAGTTATACTCCTTCGCAGTCGGTGATCGCATGTCTCCTCGGCGACGCTCTTCAAAACTTCTCACTGTTCTCACGGCGTCACCTCTCGATACTTTAAAGCTCGATTGACGGCACTATAAGAACCCGTCATCTCTGGCCGACCGAACTACACTCTCACTGAACAATATTTTCACTCCGATCACTCCCTTACTGCCTATCGATCGCCGTACACTTATATCGGGCCGCGCCTGGGTTCGCGAAGCTTCTAGGTGCCTCCTCTGCGGTTAGCACAGCGAAAGCTTAAGAAAGAGCGTGATCCTTCTCGCACTTTCGTCTGGCGGCGGCGTCCCTCGACATTACATCATATCTCCTTTCCTGATCTTTCCAGATTTTACCCGAGCGTTTGATCCGAGCATGCAGGTTGTCGACGGCCGTCTTGAGAGGGTGAGGGAGCACGCTTTTGGCGCCTTTTGATACTTGTTTTTTTTTTTGCGATAGCAATTATATGGACAGTCTCGGCTGGTTTTTGCCGTCGCCATCGCCATGCACCGTATATGTTAAAGTATATATATATATATATATATATATATATATATATATATATATATATATATAAGTCCCAAAGAAAAATAATTCACAAGAATGCTTCCGAAGTGCGGAATCGAACCAGCCACCTCTCCCTCCGCAGCGAGTGGCGCTAACCACTACGCCACAAAACGCAAATCCTTCAGGCAGCTAACGGCGAGCGTTATATACACACCCTTTACCGCTGGCAGGACTCAGAGACGGCAGGCGCTTATAAGCGTTTTTCCATTAACAGCGAGATGGCGCGAGGAGCGCACCGGGCCAGCGCCTCCTCTATCTTTCTGTGCCTGGGCGAAGGAGCGGAGCGCAATGGGAACCGACCGTCGGCGTTAGTGCAGCTTTTAGCCGCCGGGCGCCGCCACCGTAGCAGACTAGCCGTCGCGTCGTGGCTCGCGGAAACGAATGCCGTGGCTGCATTCGAAGCTGCTATATGGTTCAGTTTGCGGCTGTATTCGCGTTGTTTAAAGTATAATGAAAACTTGTAAACTAGAACCATGAAGCACTTGTCGTTCTGCGCAACGAGCCCATTTCGAAGGCATGTGTCTTTCGCGGCTATTTGATCGAGACGCTCGCGCGTCGTCTGCTAGCCCGATTCCAGAGAGCGCATGCCAGTGATGCGTGGAAAATTGTTTTGTCACCGTTACGTTCGCTTGACTGAGAGTCGTTTATTGACTGTCTGAAAGTCGATTTTCGAAAGCAGCATTTGCCAAGAGCTAATACTGAAAGCTTGGGCGCTTAAAGTTCCCCGATGCGTGCTACCGCCTACTGGTGTAGCACACTATACGCAAGCCATGAGTTCATGCGCTAAATAGCATGAAATGTCACTAAGCTGCTTCAAGTGACAATGTACATAATGATTGTCGGTTGTTTCGCCGGTAGCGCATGTAGTGTCCATGGGCTCCGATTCTTCACCTTCGGGACCTAATGTCAGCGCTGCATGCACATGGCGGCGATCGCGAGGCAGCGTTGCTACTGGTACTACATGCATTGGTTGACTGTTGGGACGCAACACGGTCACGTTTAGGGATACTTGCCATGCTTGATTCAGTTGTTACCTTGGGCTGGAGACGTGAAGGATATTCTGCAAAGAGTGACGCTACTGCATCCTTCGTAAGCCGCCGCTTCTTATATTCTATGAAATCTTCGCGTCGTAAACGACGGCTGCATATTCTAGTGTAGTTTGAAGATGTATTAGGAGACCAATTATCCCGCCTAATTACTGCAAGCCACCTCTACCGAAGACCAGCGGCAGCTGGAATTTCATGAAACGACAGCCGAACAGCGTATTAAGGCGAAATGCCTCATCAAAGAAAGATGAGGCATCTAAGAAGCCTTAGATGCCTCATCAAACGCGAAAACTGACCGTGGGCGGCGTCAGCACGAGTGATGCAAAAAATAATTACGTGGTGACGTCATCATATGACGTCACAAATCATAAAATTTTGTGACATCGTCGTGACGTCACATAACGTGACGTCGTCATATTACATCTTCGCTTGGTCAAAATGGGCCGATCACGGAGGCAGTGCATGCCTCCGCTGATGTGCAGAAAGCTTGCACTGCCTCCGATCCTTGAGGCTGTAAGAAAATCACTTTAGGCGCAGAAATATTTCGGAGGGAGGCAGGGAATGTTCAATAGATTGACTAGAAGAAAAGAAGAAGATGGCTTTCGCATTTCAGTCGTCTTAGATGAATGCATAAGGGAGCCTGTGAGATTTTTTTTTATCAATAAAGGGAAATAAAAAAAGACAATCGTGATTTCTTTCGGTTTCATTTGCAGAGTGGAACACAACAGTATCACAGACTAAGGCATTGGGGCGGTTGCAATAGCCTGAAATAGAAAATAAAACGCGAATACTATCAAACTCGAGTGCAAGTATTGAACCGGCAGCACGGCCTGACAGTCTGCCTGCGGAATACTTACAGCGGGGATGGAAAGACACGCGAACATGCGGCATCTGCATTCTTTGCTGTTTCGCATCTATTTTCAAGTGGTTATAGCCTGGATGATTGATGAGAACACGACGCCATACATGGCACAATAAAAGAACATCTGGCATCTTTTTATTGCCACCACGGTTAGAGCGTGATGAAAACAGCGCGCCGCTATGTTCGCGTTTCTTTCCATCCCCCTGTACCTGTGAAAGCCTGCAAGAAGCACAAATGCAATTAAACTCGGATGCATACACGAATTCGTGAGCTTCGTGATACGCGCGGCCGTTCAGCGCCAGCTTCCCGTAGTCTACTTGCACAGCGCCACCACGCGGCAGCGGCGAGCGGACGCGGAGCGCGCGCTCGACGGCCCGAGGAGAGCGTTCGCCCAGGCACTGAAAAATAGAGGAGGCGCTGACCGGGCGCATTTAAAAGTCGTCGGCAAGCTCGCTCGCTTCTTCTAATATTTGCGCAGGGAGAATCTTGCCCTTCCGCTGTCTGCTCGCGCGGTAGTTGCTGCCGGGGAAGATGTTTCTGCAGCGTAGCAGCGTGTCCACCACGGGCCGCTTTTCTTGCTATCGCATTCATTGCTTCGCCCTTGCGGCGAAACTGTGACTGTTGTAGCGTTAGCTACACTTGCCTAGCCGGAGCCGATTTCGTATGGATCGTCATGAGCCATGCTGCGCATGCGCGAGTATCAGTGCGGAGCCGGCATCTTACGCGCTCTCCCCCACCGCCGCGCGCGGCACGCCGCTGCTGGTGGCGGAGAGCGGGAGGAGTTGCGTCGTAGGCGTGCAGACAGACTGGCGCCGGCGCACGCAACCATGCGCGCGCATCTATTCGCCTTCGCTGTGCAGTCGCCGTCTGACAATGCGCTGGTGCCGCTTGATAGCGCCTCTGACAGGCGTTTGTAGGTGGGTAACGCCATGGAGAAGGAGAGCGCAAATGCTGCTCAACGGCGCAGAAGAGCCGAGAAGCTTATGTTATCGGATCCCGAAGTAGTTGCCTGGCATTTCAGCGTACGAAGAATGAAGAAGCAACCTGACGTTGAGCAAAAATAAATATGCATGTGCCACATAATACGTATACCGTGTGTGTGTCATTGGAGCAGCAGTAAGCATGAGGATCAAGCTCATCCTAGACAATCTGGAAAGCTCAGAATAATCATCTGAACCTTTGCTAACGCTACGTATATCCTGAAATAGCCGAGCTAAGCAACTGCAAATTTTTTTTCATTCCGCGCGCTCCGTTGAGGCTAACCTCGGCACCGGGATGTCATGCCGTCGTTTGAAATTGACGACGCGCGCCTAATACGCACTCGTTCATGACAGCGCCTATAGAGAGTTCTCCAGAGCTACCGTCATGCTGGCCAGGCTCTGTGCATCCGTACTCGTTGTCACGTGCCCTTAGAAACAGTTTTTTTTTCTCTTGCTACAAGTCTTAACATGGCTGCAAAGGATAGCAAGAACAGAAAACAAACAAGTTTTTTTTATTGCTGTGCTGCGGACTGAGTCCGCGAGTGGCCCAGATGAAGACAACCGCGAAACTTCATCTGCTACTCCTGTCAGTACCGACCATTCCCCGAAAAGAGCTGACGATGACTCTAGTCAATCGAATGTTCCGAGCTTACCTGACTGTTGGAGCGCAAAGAAAAAGCGAATTCTTCCTGAAAGAAAATGACTGGCTGAGCGTCACGGACGGAAAGCTGAAATGCCTCCCATGCTCGAAGGTAAAACATCTCGGCAGCCAGGGACGAATCGCGACAGAATAGATTGAGGAAAGGGTAAAAGCGTTTGGAGACACCAAACACCAACGACAGAAAGCCTTGCGCAAGAAGATATACCAGCATATACAGACAGATGTCCACCTCAAGGCTTTGGAATTAGAGAAGACAGCAAGGAAAAGAAAGCGCGAAGAATCCTTCATGGAGCAGCACTGTGAACACAAGGCAGTCACACAAAGAATATTTCGCATTGCTTACAAGCAAGCCAAGAACTGCCGTACATTCAGCGATTTAGGGGACGAAATTGGCGTGCAACGGCGTGGCCCTGGGAAGAATTCATACGAATGTCTCCTGTGCCACATTGGGCAATAAATGCGAGAGAAGATGTGCAAAACTATCATCGAAAGTGAGGGGAAATTCTCTTTGCTAATCGATGAGAGCACAACGATCAGCAAGCACTAGACATTGTGTATTTACGCTCTAGCTTCAAAAATGCAGAGCCAATCACAGTCTTCCTGGACCTTGTGGAGGCTGATGACGCAACAGCAACTGGCATAAAAGATGCCTTACTTACGTGTTTCCATTCGCACGGTCTCACGGTGGACGTGCTGAAGGAAAAGCTGATCGCGTTTGCATCGGACTGAGCTTCAGTTATGCTCGAAAAACAATCGGGCGTAGCGAAGCTGCTTGAAGACTCATTCTCTCATCTCATAACAGGGCACTGCTCCGCACATCGTTTATAAGTAGCAGTCGGAGACTCAGTTCGAGATGTGGAAGGGATCAACCACATTAAAATCTTCATGGATAAGTTGTACTGCTTGTATAGCAGTTCCCTGAAAAACCGCAGGGAACTTGAAAGCTGTGCAAAAGATCTCAACACGTCACTTTTGAGGATTGGACAAGTTTTAGATACCAGGTGGGTGGCTTCGACATTTCGATCGGTACATGCAGTGATGAAGTCCTATGTACCGTCACTTTTTGAGCAGTTCCCGAGATCTTAGGCGAGACACCAAAGAACAGAGTCAATACAAAGAGCTCCGAGAGAGGTTGTCGTCGGCTGAGTTTGTGAAAAATCTGTCACTCCTTTGTTACAGTTTGGCCGAGCTTTCCGAGCTCTCTTTCATATTACAGAAGACAGGAATCACCTTGCCAGAGGCGCACAACCAAATCACACGGCAAATAGCAGTTTTACAGCGAAAGCTGTTATGAGATCATTTCAACGGCCGTTTTTGGTGCCGTAGTTGTCCGCCACCGCCGGTGTCCGCAACCACTATCGCGCGAAATAACAAAAAAATAACAAAAACTTTCCAGGATGGAACGGGGTTCGAACCTGGGCCCACTGCGTGGGAGCCCCGTTTCTACCTCAGAGCCATGCCGGTGCTTGAAACTGCCTTGCGAAAATACCCTATACAGGCTTCATGTCGGGAAGGAACCACATTAACATATGTAATATAGCGTGCTAGAAGAGTAAAATAAGAACCAGGCTTCACACGACGAGAATTCTGCAACCAGGCGTCACACAATGCGAATTGCGCAACGAGTGGGTTGTTAAATGCTTCAAATCCATTACAATGGGCTCTGCCATAATTCTTCATCGTCATCAGGCACAGCATCAACAAAGTGCACATAATGCCTTACAGCTGTTTAGCGGGTACCACGGTTTTCGACAGAATGACGAAAAATGGCTAGTGGCTGCTTCCCTACTTCAGATAAATTATGATGATTTATAGCGTAGTGGGTTCCTCGCAAGTGGTTGTCAAGGAAGCCGATAATCCCCATGATCCACTTCCTCAGGGTCTCAATAAGGTTCTTCCCCTGCCCCCCCCCCCCTCTCTCTCTCTCTCACGTCAACGTGTGTTACATGGTGTGGCGGCAGAGTGAAATAACGACCGGGCGTCACACAATGCGAATTACGTAACTGGTGGGTCGTTTAAAGCTTCCAACCCATTACAAAAGGATCAATCATAATTCTTCATCGTCATCGGTCGTCGTGTCAACAAAGTGCACACAATGCCAAACAGATGTGTAACTGGTACCTCGCTGCTCCGCAGAAGGACGAATCAGGCACAGAATCAACAAAGTGCACGTAATGCCTTACAGCACACACATCTGTAAAGCATTATGTGCAGTTTGTTGATGCGACGACTGATGAGGATGAAGAATTACGGCAGACCCCATTGTAATGGGTTTGAAGCATTTAACGTGTGTGTGTGTGTGTGTGTGTGTGTGTGTGTGTGTGTGTGTGTGTGTGTGTGTGTGTGTGTGTGTGTGTGTGTGTGTGTGTGTGTGTGTGTGTGTGTGTGTGTGTGTGTGTGTGTGTGTGTGTGTGTGTGTGTGTGTGTGTGTGTGTGTGTGTGTGTGTGTGTGTAATGTAATGTAATGTACAGAGCGAGCGAGAGAGAGAAAGAACTAGAGAGTGTGCCCGCAATGTACTGGTCGCCATTCTACGAGACCCCCCCCCCCCCACTGAAGGGAGACTTTAAAGGCCAACTCCGGCGATTTTTCGAGGTCGATGGATCTCAATGAAATTCGCTGGGTACGTTCCTTTGCACGTTTCCGTCATTTATGCCAAATTACAGGCTTGAGACATGCGCAGATTGTTTGCAAATGAAATTTAAAGATTGTCTGCAAACACCCTCCTGGCTTCCCACAATTATTGGCAACATTGCGTCTGTGACGTCAGTATTGGGAAGGCGGCGGAAGTGACGCAGCCGAGGACACCGCTAACTTCGGCGCTTCGGCCGCTACAGCGAGGGTCTGCTGTGCACAAGGCGACAGACAGCGTTGCTTTGGCCGGCGCTTCGCTGGTCGTCCCGACTGTCACAGTCTTCATACTCCGCGCCGGCGTGACCGGCATACCTTGCACGACTTCCGGTTCGTTTTTAACAACGTCTACGTCATACGTAGACAGTACACTTGGTTGGATTTCGGTTTCGGTGTTGCGCTTTTTTGCTTATTTAAAATTATTCTCCAATTTGCCGAGTATTTCTGCTATCGGGCCCGTAAGAGGAGCGTCTCAGGAACATAAGAGCACCATTACTTTGACATGGCCAAAAAATCGCCGGAGTTGGCCTTTAAGCCCTGTGATTAGGGCAGCTTCACATGATGTGGTTTAAGCCTGCTGTGGAAGAGGCGCAGAATTTACAAGAGGGAGTAGGATAACTGGAGGGATGGATGCGGTGGAGGAGGTAAGGGGAAGGAAAGGTGTGAGTGTGCAGCTGTCGCCACACATTTTCACACTTGCGCGGGGATTGGCGTATCATATGAGTGGCGGAAAGGTTAAACGTTCTAATCGGTAGTGTGTGCAAATGTCGTGGAAAAATAAAACTTATAAGACGATCCCGCGCTGAAAACGGCGCCTCCTCCGTAGCGAGTTGCGACACATCGAATGCTTGCGCTCGGGCAGTAAATCTTCGGGCACTGACATCAGGCGCCTCGTTTCCGCCAAGGCCCGGATGCGCGGGAGTCCAGATTAGTGCTACAACTTGATCGAGGCGATTGGCCAAAAGCAGGGAAAGAGCTGGCTTAGAGACGCTGCCCCTCCGAAATAATATATGGCTGCTTTCGAGTTACGACAACAGGGGAATTAGGGATTGTGAGGGCCAGGACTATTAAAGGGAACACACCGGGGCCGTGGCTGGGCCAAGACAAAACTTTATTGTGATAGCGCGGTTTAATGTAGCGTTGTGCGAGAGGGGTTAAGGGGAAGGGAAGGGGAAGAAGCAGTGGTGATAACGGTGGCTTCGGCTGGCGTGACGTCACGGATACAACATTCCGCTCCCCCTACGGTGAGTAACGGTCTGGGGGTTTGCGTTGCCGGCCCGAGCGACGCAACACCGGAGTTGAGGGCTCCCGGCGATCTCGCTCCTTGTTGGCGCTCGCCTCGGTGTTCCTCCTGCTGGGGCCCCGGCGGCCGTTTCGAGGCACCGAGAGTCGCCGGCTTCTCCCTGGTCATGCTCCAACTCCCGTGGCTTCACCTGGTCGCTGTGGCGCCGAGTGGTTTCCCCCTCCGGACCATCGGCATTCACCAGGCGGGCTCCGTCTGTCGATGTAATGCTGGCTGGAGTCCACGGCTCGCCTCGCCCAAAGTTCCTCACCCAGACTGGCTCCCCGGGCTGCCACCCATCGAGGGGGGGACGGTCAACTGGTGAGGGCGGAATGGACACTGCGTTGTCCAGCCTGGAGCGAAGATCGTAGCCCATTAGGAGTTACGCTGGTGTCCGGCCCCCGGCCTGCGGCGTCCTGCGGTACCTGTGCAAAATCCTAGCCAGGCGGGTTTTCAGTGACCCTTGTACATTCTTCTTCAATGAATACTTCACAGTCCGAACCGCCCGCTCCGCGAGCCCATTGGACTGGGGGTGATACGGTGCTGTTCGGAGGTGTACTATGTTACTCAGCTTCGTGAAGGTGTTAAATTCCCAACTCGTAAACTGTGGGCCATTATCGGATACCAGCGTCCGGGGCAACCTGAATGTACTGAACAAGGTGCGCAGAGCCTCTATGGTGGCGTGTGTGGTGGAACTCTTCATGGGTATCGCTTCTATCCACTTACTATGTGAATCCACCACAATCAGTAGCATGTGACCATCGATCGGCCCCGCAAAATCGATATGCAGCCTCGACCAACGCTCATCCGTTTCTGGCCACGCAAAAGGGGGTTTCTTTGGGGGCATAGGGGCAGCTTGGATGCAACTGGTGCAGGACTTAACCATGTGCTCAATGTCATTATCGATCCGGGGATACCACATCAAGGAGCGCCCTAGCCGCTTCATTGAGCAAATCCCTTGATGAGTATCATGCAGCAGACGTAACATTACTGCTCGGGCACTCTTAGGGACGATCACTCGATGGCCCCAATAGAGAAGCCCATAACTCCCCGTTATCTCAGCTTTCCGGTTGAAGTATGGCATCAAGTGCTGGTCCTTAGGCCCCAAATTTCTTGGCCATCCCTCCTGCACCCACTTTTGCACCTTTGCTAAATCGTCATCAAGCTCCGTGAGAGTGCCCAGTTGCTTCGCAGACATGACACCATCATTGAGGCTCTCCGTGAGCAGCACATACTCACCGTCCACAGTTTCTTCCTGCGTCTCTGGCTGGGAAGTTGCTGACGTGGGGAGTCGGCTGAGGGCATCGGCTGGAATGTTGTTTTTCCCGGGCTGGTGTTTGATGACGTAATCGTATGCGCTCAGCAGCAGGGCCCATCGCTGGATTCGCGCTGCGGCCATCACGGGCACTGGCCTGTCTGGGTGAAAAAGTCCAACAAGCGGCTTATGGTCAGTCCTCAATGTGAAAGTATTGCCGAACAAGTATTGTCGGAATTTCGACGCACCAAACACAAGTGCCAAGGCTTCACGCTCCAGCTGCGAGTAATTTTTCTCAGCTCCAGTCAATAACCGAGAGCGGAACCCTATGGGTCGAAGTACCCCGCCCCCGACATCGTGTGAAAGCACTGCGCCGATTCCGTCCGGGGAGGCATCGCATTCCAGGACTAGCGGCTTGTGTGGGTCAAAATGCGCCAGAGAGTCTGCGGACTTCAGAAGGTCCTTCACACTGCTGAATGACTGCTGTTGAGCGGTACCCCGCTTCCACTTAGCTTCCTTCCGGAGTAGTTGATATAAGGGTGCCATGGCGGTCGATGCATTGGGAAGAAACTTGTGGTAGTACGTTACCATGCCGAGGTAGGACCTTAATTCTGCGGAATTCCGTGGTGCCTGAACCTTAAGGATGGCGTCTATGTTTTCCGTCTTTGGTTGAAGACCTCGAGCGCTGATTCGATGCCCCAAAAAATCCACCTCTGGTTGGCGGAACTTGCACTTGTCTGCGTTCAGGCGCACGCCGTATTCCCGGAAACGCTTGAATATTTCGTGCAGGGTGGTGCAGTCATTGCGTTTCTCTGCCACGATGACGTCGTCTAGGTAGACCTGAACACCCGGAAGTCCCTGCAAAATGGTCTCCATACGCCGTTGGAACACGGCCGGCGCGGACGCCACTCCAAAAGGCAGGCGAGTAAAGCTGAACAGTCCCTTATGCGTGTTTATGGTCGTGAGTTGCATGGCTTCCTCATCCAACGGCAGCTGGTTGTATGCCTCCCGCAAGTCTATCGTGGTAAAAACTTCACCGCCATTTAATGTAGCCAGGATATCCTCCACCCGTGGCAACGGATATTGCTCAGTGCGACAGGCTTTGTTGACCGTTAGCTTAAAATCGCCGCAAAGGCGGATGCAGCCATTCCGTTTCACTACCGGTACCACTGGCGCCGCCCACTCCGCATGAGGCACCGGTACAATAATACCCGCGCCCGAAAGGCGGTCCAGTTCCGCGTCGACCTTTGGCCGAAAAGCATACGGAACTTCGCGTGCTTTCCAAAATTTCGGCACCACGTTTTCTCGCGTCTCGAAGTGTACCGGTGGCCCTTTTATGAGCCCTAAACCTGGCGCGAACACATCAGCGAATTCTGCTAGCAACCGGTCCACGTTAACGTCGTCAGCACCGAGTAACGGCAGTTGCTCACCTGACGTGTTCACGTTCATGACCGGTGCCTCGAGCATGTGGAACGCTTGAATCAGGTCGCGTCCGCAGAGGTTTGGGCCGGAGCAACCAAGGACTTGCAAAGATCCAGCCGTCGACCTGTTTCCGCACGAAACCTTGAGCTGAAGTTGTCCCCGCACTGGAAGCCGTCCCAGGAAGCAGGTGAGTTTCAATGGCGAACCACGCAGCTTCGGCCACACTGTTTTGTTCCGCTCATATGTGGGCCACGTGATGACCGAAACCGGCGAGCCTGTGTCGACCTGCATGTTCACTGGAACCCCACCACAATCCAAGGTGCGCACGATGGGTTGCGTAATGCCGACGTGGCCGATGTGACTGTCTGCTGCCTCCAGCGCGAACATGCCGTCCGTGCCAGTGTCTTCCTCCCGTGACAAGGCGTGTACTTGGCGTTCTGGTGGTACCACCCCGAACCCACTCTCACGGCGGCAACAGGCTCGAGCGATATGACCTCGTTGTTTGCACTTGAAGCATGACGCCGAGCGGAAGCGGCAATCCTCGGGTCCGTGCCCTTTTTCTCCGCAGCGGTAGCACGCAACAATCTGTGGCCGGCTTCGTGGGCGATAGGACTGCCCTCCCAGCGCATGCACACTTGCCTCAGCGGTGGGGCTTACTATCTCTTGCGCGTTGGCCTCGGCCATTTCGGTAGATATCGCAATTTCTTCCGCTTCGCTCCTCGTCAGCTGTGGTTTCGCGAGTAGCTGCCGACGCACTCCGACGTTGTGCAGACCACACACGATGCGATCTCTTAGCATTCTGTCCAACGAAGGACCAAAATTGCAGGTGTCCGCTATCTGTCGAATCGCCACGATAAAATCCTTGACCGGTTCGCCGGGCAGCTGATTGCGGGTGAAGAACTTATAAGACTGTGCTATCTCGTTCGGTTGCGGCGAGAAGTGCTGCTTAAGCAAGGCTATCACTTGTGGGTACGACAGTTCATTCACCTTATCCGGAGCACAACGTCCGCTCAGTACGTCGACGGTGTGGGTGGACAGTGCAGTCACCAGCAGGGCCCGCTTCTTGTTGTCTTCCGTGATGCCATTACCCTCAAAGAAGTCTTCCAGCCGAACCTGGTACGCGGGCCACTTGTCGCTCGTCTCGTCGAACTGCGGCGGGCTGGCGTATCCTCCCGTGGGTGCGGCGGCCATGACGGACGCAGTTGACGCCCCGCTTTATCCCATCTTCGTCGCCATTAAAAGGAACACACCGGGGCCGTGGCTGGGCCAAGACAAAACTTTATTGCGATAGCGCGGTTTAATGTAGCGTTGTGCGAGAGGGGTTAAGGGGAAGGGAAGGGGAAGAAGCAGTGGTGATAACGGTGGCTTCGGCTGGCGTGACGTCACGGATACAACAACTATGACCGCCTCTTTCGAAGAAGAGGCAGGTGTGGAGGCGGCTGCAGCGACCGGCTACATTCATCGGTTGGTGCTAAGACAGACATGAGCATATGGCGCGCTGTATGCATCCTTTTTTAGCATGACTCCTACCTCTCCCATTCGATTCCAGTGAAATTACCGCTATCTATAGAATGAATACGTGAGTAGACCAAAGCTAAAGACCTTATGCTTCCCGACTGCTGGAAGAAGGAAATGCAGTCTACGATGTGAAACGTGGCATCGTGCAACGCGAAGGTCAACAAATGTCACATAACAACGTTCGCTGGACAGTTCTCTAAACCATGGGTACTGAAACTGGGTTCCGAGGAACACAGGGGTTCCGTGAAGGACATAATAGGGTTCCGCGAGCGGTCAGAACTAAAGCAACCCGCTCCCCTTTTTACTCGCATTAGCAACTAATTAATTGAAACCAGCAAATTTATATTGCCTTTTGCATTTAACGAAGCTATCGCACGCCGCATCCGCACACCGGGTGTCTGCGGATAGCGAGGCCTACGTGCACGTGGTAGCAGCACTAAACACTCGTCGTCTAGTGCGCGCCATTAAACTTGCACAGTTTGCGGACCCGTGGCGACAGAGCACGCGGAGCGCTAATTCATGCTCGTGAGCGTTCAAACCGGTTAAAACAACATTAACGGGCATCTGAGCGCTTTATTCGTGACTCATGGCACGTCGGCGTTCACGTGGCAGTTTTCATTCACGACGATTTGCCACTGCTCTCTGTCGGTTTTGTGATCAAAACGCGCAACTAGCGCTTTGATACGAGTAAGAGGCATGGCTTCACGCCGGCTGTGGGCTACACGAGCGTTTAGTCTTAGCTTTACAACCGGGGTATCGGTCGACGGCCGTTTCTTTGTGCGACTGGGATGCGTCCATTTTGTTTTCCAAAAAAATAAAGAAGGCGTCCGTACGTCCGGCGCTTGTTTGCGTGAACACATTGCTTACGATGCGCGGTGCCTGAAGCGTGCAGTATGGTCGGTGTGCGCTTTACTCGACTCGCCGGGGGGCGGGGGGGGGGGGGGCAAATCGCAAGTCTTTGTATTATGGGGAGCTCTACACCAACGGCGATGGCTGTTGATATTAAACAAAGAAGAACAGGCCAGCGCGCGCAGTATTACTGTGGTTGCGCACATCAAGAAGCGTTATTACCCCCCCGCCCCCACCCACCCCTTTCGATTGTCTTCATGTTCAAAAAAAAAGTTAGGGGTTACGCGGCACTCTGGAAAAGCCGTTGGGGTCCCCAAGGACAGAAAGATTGAGAACCCCTGCTCTAAACAACGTCGGTACACAAGAAGAAGTAGCTGCGAAGTGAAGTGAAAACAAAGTGTATAGAGACCGCAATGTGAGGTTTTGATGTGGAACATTTTGTAGATCGCACCGCCGAAGCTGGAAAGCGGGAATTTAATCAGAATTACAGCGCAGGTGGCGTTCTAAAATTTCGTTTTTGGCGCGCTTCGATGCTCCCGAAGCAGACGACGCTGCCGATGATCCTGCCAAGCACGTCAAGGTGACTGTGGCGCCAGTTTTCCAGAGGTGGGCCTCACGCCCAATAGCGGTTTTTTTTTTTATGTTTGAAGATAACGAAATTATCAAAAGTTCAGTATTTACAAAAGGTGTCTGATGTCTCGTGCAGTTCTTTCGCGGTCGTACACTCATTTATTGCCTCAATAATTTAATTTACTTTCACGGATGAAATTATATGCCCAGTAAACATCTCATTAATTTCAAAGACATTTAATTCTCTCTTCAGAATTCCGCCTAGCTTTACCTTTTCGGGGAACACAGGCGAGTCGCCAAGCTTTAGTTTCCAATGACACGTATAGACATCCAGTGAAAGCAACATTGAGTGCGGGCAAATGATCGCTCCCGTGCGGATTAGTGAGGATTTCCCATTAAAAATGAATAAAAACATATGGTGAGGAAAACGCCATGTCGAGGGAACTAAATTTATGTGCACACGGCGAAAAACACGTCGGACTGCACATGGTTCGAAAAAAAAAGATTTTTTTTCCATAGGTTGTCTTATTTGGGCGGTTCTATCAGTGCTCCGAAGATAAAAACGAGGATTAAGATCTCCTGCCAAAATAAATGTTTCAGGTAGTTTTTCTGCAACAGTGACATTGTTGCGCTGACGCAAGCCGCACCCGCTCGTCAACCTCCGCTCGCCAGCAACGGACAGCGCCGCCACGCGGTGCATAGAAGCCGGTTTCTTTACCGCCGCTGAGAAAGCCGCCCGTTCACGAGTCACGACACTAGGTAAAGCTTTCCAGCCAACTCGTATCTCAGCTGTCGTAACAAGCAGGAACTCGATAAAGCGCAGAAAAAAGTAGCGCGAACGTTGCACACCGAGTTTGCGAATCTCCCTGACAAGATTCTGCACGTGCCAGGGAAACCGTACGTGATGATCTCAAACATTGACACCATCGACGGTTTTAGAAAGATTTAGAATTACACCGATCGCTGCACAAGAACGACATTACAGTTTCATTCGGAGGCCGTGCTCGACATTCTACATCTTACCTCCTGTTTTCGTCTCTTCGAGGATGCTGCTATCGGTGCCTGCGATTCGTTCCGTTCGTAAACGAAGATAGACAGCTCCACGCCTGGCCTTAGTCGAGCACATTTAACTGGAATTGCTATTACATGCATTAGCGGTAAACTCTGAGGTAGTCATTGTCACGAAAATGTTTCGAGAAGAGAACAGTGGTGCACGAAGGATTGAAATTAATTCCTTCCACAGCAGCGATCCACCGAGCAGCTCGTTTTTGCTCACATGGGAAGTTGTGAAACACTACTTACATCATCTCGGCCATCGGTGCTCGGACAGCCGTACGCAGAGCAAAAGGAAGGCATGGTGACACTGTGAGACGAAGTTCTCCGTAAGCTCTTCTTTCAAGCGTAAACCATGAACGCAGAGTGGGTACGTTGGCTATAGAGTATATAGAGGGTGACTGACGCGGTAAACCTGCACACGGTGACGGTGCGAGCGCCCGGGTCGCGTCTTTTCTACGGTGGCACAGCGTAAACAAACGACCTCCATTCGCGTCTCGTGGGCGCTGCCATCTTGGCTTCAGAACGAAAAAACAAAAGTAAAAGTTACCAGTCTGGTAGCGCGCATAAGTCCACGTGACCATCAGCGGCCAATAGGGGCCGCAGCGTCTGTCCTGTGAAACATATAGTCTGGATCCGCCCGCAGCGGCTGAAATGGGGTGTAATACCTTCTGATCCGACTGCCAGGGGGCGCTGCCGCTGGCTGGTGAGCGCTCAACTCGAGCTCTTGAGCGCTTTCCTGCAGTGCCGAAATTTATTGGAAGTACGCTTGTGGCGCGTTATTTTTACAGCGAGGCTGAAACCAAAATTTGTCTGTCCTACGTATGCGAAAACTCGTACTCCGTATGTGCCACAGAAATTGGGCAATCCCCACTTCCACACAAGGAAAAAACCCACCTAAACATCACCCAACGTTAGCGGTGTAACCACAAACAGTGCTCCCATGATATGTTCCAAGTTGATTGAACGGTATCTCAGAACTGAGTAACAAAGCAAAATATAGGTATCAGTTTTCCAAGAACAAACTTATAAATAGTGGCAGTTTGGAAACTTATCTTCAAACATTGCACAAAAGAACAATGGCACAGGTTAATATCAGGTGCTTATTTAAGTGAGGAATATGCAGCAAAAGGGACAGTTGGGCTAGTTGGTTTGGGTTCATTTCGAAACAGCGCAAAAGACGAAAGACACGGAAGAACACCGAACAACACGAGCGCTGACTGAGTGCTTTATTCAAAGACAACAGAAAAAGAAAGAGAAGGAAAAGAACAGAAGATGTGCGCGCAACCTATGCACATGACCAAAAGGCTACAAGCTTGCAGCATCATTAGGTATTATCCAAGTAAGTCAACTCGCATTCGAGCAGCGCGATGGACGATGTGCTAACACACGTACGCGTCGCCATTTTGGCAGATAGCGAATGTTTCAGCTATCTCCCTAGCGAGAATCATTTTGCCCGAAAACGGTGGTCGAGCGACAGAACTCTGGCAAATAAGGAAGGGTATGAGGATAGCGGTGATTCTCTAGATTCATGGTATCGCTCACCGTATAGAGAGAGAGAGAGAAAGGTTAAGTGTATGGCATGGAGGTTAACCAGAAGTTTTTCGGTTTGCTACCCTGCACGGGGGAAGGGGTAAGGGGGGATAGAAAGATGAGTATAAAAAAGAGTAAAAAAAGCAAAAAAAAACGCACACACTCAAGCACGGGAGCATCATAGCCCTTTAGCGAGGTCGGTTGAGCGGAGAAACTTCATCAGCGCCTTCGTCGCTTTCTGTTTGGAAGCTAGAACGTTCCGGCACTCCAAAATTGATTGGTCAGAAAGCGGCTGGTCATCCAGCGTTCGTGAGAGCTGTTGTCTTTGGGAGCTATAGTGAAGACAATGACACAGGACGTGCGCGATGGTTTCCTCGCTGCCACAGTGAGCAGACGCAGCACTGTCTGGTATTCCGATTCGGTAAGCAAAGCTGTTCGTGAAAGACACTCGAAGCCACAGGCGGCAGAGGACTGTTGTTTCTGACCGGGATTCCTCCGTAATAGGAACCGGTTATCACACGAATGTGAAACGTGTCTTCAAAGAAGTAGTGCTTACTGTGTAGTGATATATGAGACCCTGTACAGTGTCTATGGTGTTTGGCAGCAACGTTTGACGTGGATGCACTCACGTTGACGTCTAGTGGCGCATCTCCATCGCGACGACTAACGCCCATGATCACGAATCAAGCGCTGTGGTACCTGATGTTGATAACATATATAACTGGACGCAGCGCATCGTGAATCCCGCGCAAAGATGACATCCAGAAGCACATAATAAACACTCCTACTCGATATGCGCTTGAAAGCGTCGTCAACTAAGGACAGTAACGGCACGGTGTGCGCTCCCGAGTTAGGGCAATCAACGCCTTTGCTCATGCATACACTACCACACTGAACTTCAGCACCACGGGAGGCAGAGGTTCGTACTTCGTAGCCCAAGCCGCGAACGCGCGCAGACGTTCCACGTCCCGCTGGCCTCTGTATCGCTCCACCAAAGCAAGATATTCGCCCGCCTTTCTGCTGCGCTTACTGCAGCAGTTTTATTAGTCGGTGTTTCGCGATCGAAGCAGTCGGCGGCGAAACACCGTTGGTGCATGTGGAAGCTGCACTACTCCGACAACGAGCAGTCACACGCTAACACGAAGCGAAAGGCAAAGAACGTAACTGCGTCTAGGGCGACTCCCATACTAGCGCGGCCAGTGTTTTTCGCTGCTGTCGAAACGCTTTAACCATTGCCTTCGAGACTGCGCGACATCCCCGAGGCCATGCTTTAACTGCATCGTCGTCGAATCGTTCTCTATGGCGCAAGTAAGTGTCGAGAACGAAAGTACAAGTTTGTCCCCTAGTCACA
Source organism: Rhipicephalus sanguineus (assembly GCF_013339695.2). NCBI lineage: Eukaryota > Metazoa > Arthropoda > Arachnida > Ixodida > Ixodidae > Rhipicephalus > Rhipicephalus sanguineus. The sequence continues at coordinate 127,267,226 of NC_051179.1, read as the reverse complement.
TGTAGGCCTGCCGTCGTTGAGAAATAAGCTAAGCGCTAGGTTATAAATTTTGTCTCTATGTTTTCAGTGTTGCGAATAAAGCGTTGTTGGCTATCTGAATATCCTGCGTGTAGTGTAGGATGGTTGGGAAGAGACTTCAGCGCGCGACGCGGATATGCGCATTGAGGACGGCAAATGAGAAAGCCCTCTTGACCCATCCACCTGCTTCAGTGACCGACCCTGTCCACATCGGCAACCTTTCACGTCACCTTCGGTGCAACGACCGTACCACCAAACTGAGCGCACTTTTTTATCGCAGAACCCACGCTAGTATCACCGACATTTTCGTGCCGGAGCTCGTAGATGTGTGTCACCCTGTTCGTAGCGCATGGTACTTAGGCCGATCGTCAATAACAGCGGCGGGCGATCACGGCCAATCGTCATGCCACCTCTTCTATATCAGCAACCGAACCACAAGACTGCGTTTGCTGGTAGACACTGGGGCAGAAGTGAGCATAATTCCTGCTTCCAAAGCTGACCGGCGTCTCCGTGCGAAGTCAACTCCTCTACAAGCGATGAACTCTTCTGTCATCGCAACTTATGGACAGAAGTCCCTGGCCCTCGATTTTGGCCTTAATAGAAGGTTACAATGGCTACTTTGCATAGCAGACGTGCGCTATGCCATCTTAGGAGCGAATTTCTTAAGGCATTTTCATCTGCTCGTGGATTTGAGCCGCCTTCGCCTGGTGGATAACATTACCGGCTTGTCGGTCAACGGTTTTCTGTCACACGCTAAGGCCCTCAACCCCACTTTCGTGAAACTACCTACCTCACCGTATACAGCTCTATTTAATGAGTTTCCGGAGGTTACTAAACAGTATCTGATGGATAAGACCCCCAAGTACTCTGTGACCCATCGCATCGTTACCACAGGCCCACCTGTTGACTGCCTCCCTCGCCGACTCTTTCCTGATAAACTTCCAGTAGGTCGCAATGACTTCCAGCGTATGTTGCAACTGAAGATCATTCGTCCGTCATCAAGCTCGTGGTCGTCGGCGCTGAACATGGTTCCCAAGAAGAACGATGAATGGCGGCCCTGTGGTGAGTATTGTGCACTCAGTGCAGTTACCGCTCCAGACATACTCGTTACGAAATCTTCAGGACTGCACTGCCATTTAACCGGCACAACAGTGTATTCGAAGATTCATGTCGTGAAAGCTTATCATCAGATCCCCGTTGAGCCTTCTGAGACCCCTAAAACGGCTATAAGTACCCCGTTTGGTCTTTTTGAGTATTTAAGAATGCCTTTCGGTTTGCGCAATGCAGCTTAGACATTTCAGTGTTTTACAGCCGAAGTCACCAGAGCTTCACCATTCTGTTTCGCCTCTACGTGAGCTTTTCACGTAGCGCATCTACGTGAACTTTTCACTCGACTTCGTGATTGCAATATTGCCATCAATGTTGAAAAGAGTCATTTCGCGGTCTCGGAGATCGCATTCCCCGGACATCAGATTACAAAAGATGGCATCACTCCTCTACCTGACAAAGTTGAAGCTATCATCGACTACCTGCCACCAAAGTCCACACGAGTGTGCGACATTTTCTTGGACTCGTCAATTTTTATCTCCGTTTCATCCCTACATGCTTCAACTGCTGCAGCCTTTTCAAGCACTACTCTCTACTTCTAAAGTCGAGTCGACCGCACTTCCCTGGGACACGGTCGCTGATCAAACCTTTGCCGCCGTTAAGACCAAACTCAGGTCTGGGCAAAGATACTTTGAAATTGTATCGCGATACGATACGAGATACTCAGGCAAAAAGTATTTGAGATACAGATACAAGATACTACCGCAATAATTGTATCCGATACGATACTTGCCAACTGTATCTTAAGATACTTCGATACATTCGCAAATTTGTTATTATAGATCCATATAATGTGGCACCAAACGCCAATGCACAAAAATATCTGCTTGAAAATTATTAACTGTGACCAACCTTGTTTAATTTGAATGGAATGTCTGTTAGTATCTTAAAAGTTTTGTCCTTCTTGCTTAAAGTACAGTACCTCGATTCTGAAATAACTTACCGGGGTTTGTTTAGGCTGCTCAACAAGACACATCTTCATCAACTTCGCTGACCGCGGGTCTTGCTTGTTTTTTTGTTTTTTTTTTGTTATTCATGTGAGTCGCTGCTCAGCTGGCCGACCAGCTAGCGGGTTGCCATCTAATCACAAGAACTTCAATAAGAAGCCTTGTCACGATGGTGCAAATACCGGCGTGGACATTTACCTTGTTCGCAAGCCACCCCTACGCAATACTGGATCCCCGGACAGGTGTACAGCAGCAACAAAGCTGGTACCGACATTTTTTGTGACGCATAGTGTATACGTAGAGCGCATAAAAGAGAAATGGCTGTTCATATACTACGTATCTTCTAGTGTAAAGCGTTTGTTATCAACATACTCACTAGCCTGCAATTTTTGAACAATTTTTCTTCAACGAAAGAACGTGTACAACGAGGAAACGCCTCAGACGTATTGTATTGTCACGTGGTATAGTGTCGAATATGAAGGCGGCAGTAAAATTTTAGAAACGAAACTCTTTACTGAGCTAACTTGCGCCAGGAAAACTAAGTAATTGAATGCACAACAAAGCACGCTGCACGGTGATAGCGGCGATCACATTCGTCGGTCGTCGGTGATCTGATTATCGCCCGAATGCGGCGTCTTTCATACATCAGGGATCAAAGCTTCCAGCGTTATCACTGGAGCTCGCACAAGCCAACGATTAAACTAGACTACTCGCGTCCTGCGCGTAATTTTAGCAGAACAATTGGAAAAAATTGCGAAGCATCCAAAACATTGCGGTGCGGCTTGCGCTGAGGTGTGCTAACAGTATTTTCGCGGTTTAAACCCAATCACACTAAAATATATAAATAAATAAATAAATAAATAAATAAATAAATAAATAAATAAATAAATAAATAAATAAGAGCGCATGGCAGTATAGTTGCACAAGGCGTCGCAGGACACAGCCGCTATTCGCGCTATTGCCACTTGCAGCTCCGATGATCTGGCGACTTGTAATAGTAAAAAAAATCAGGGAGGCCCATAAAAAAGGGGGGGGGGGAGAAATTATAAGTAAAGTAGACAGGGGGTTCTGTATCCAACATTCGCAGTGAATAAGTATACAAACCCAATGCAGGCGTGGGACCACTATTAGCTATGCCAATTAAGGATGAAGTATCGTCAGCTTCCCTGTTTAGGTAAGACAATATAAAAATAATTGCCTATGCAAAATTGCCTGAAAATACTAGTTGGGACGCTCATAAGAAAAACGGTAGATTTGGTATAAATGTTTCTCCATTCTCCCATCTAAGATCTATAAGATGGCTCCTAATAATTTCTATTAGTATAATGCAAACTCAATTTCACTATTTTATTAAGCGGTAAAGTAGAATGGTTTGTACTGTATACTCAAAGGCCGCCGCGGTCGACTAGTGGTTATGGTGCTCGACTACTGACTCGAAGGTCACAGGAACAAATTCTGGCCGGGGCGGACGAATTTTCGATGGAGGCAAAAATGCTTGCGACCAGTGTATTTAGGTTTAGGTGCACGTTGAAAAACCCCCGGTGGTCGAAATTTCCGACGCCCTCCACCACGGCGTCTCTCATAATCATAACGTTGTTTGGGGACATTAAACTTCAAATATTATTATTACTGTATACTCAAGGCACGCCCACATAACTATATATTTGTTTTCAAAATCTTCTTGGCAGACCAGTAAATTCAAGTGAAGTATAAATGTGTAAACAGTAGTAAATATAACGCATACATTTAAAAGTAGCAACAAAGTAGAGAACTACTTTTGGCAGCCCTTTACAAAAGAGATATTGCAGCGACAACACCGGAAATAATAGAGACCTAGGTAATGTATCATATCAAAAAGACGCGCAGATGAGAAAGTGTTTGTGCTAACAATCAAATTATGATTTCAAAAACTCTTTGAAAAAATATAGCAGGAAGAAAAAGATACGGTACACCGAGATATCTTTTGCTAGGTAAAGGCCTGTTGTAATAGATCGAGCATGGGTATCGGTGGAGCTATAGTTCTTAGAACATTACCTGCATATAAGCCAATGTCATCGTATGCAAGGCAAACTGACATCTGCGAAGTTCTTCAAGTCGCTGGTGTGTGAAAGCCATGAGACGCGAAGCTACTCCGTTCTTGCATTCTTCAGATTTCGTAACGAAGTACCACGCAAGAGTATCTTGAATAACGACACGAAAGCGGCATAAGAATTTCCGTGACAGATGCTGCGCTCATTAGAGTGCGCGGCGCAGGACCGTGGCTAAGAGAAAGTGTCATGGAACTGACACAAATAAAACGAAAAAAAAAATATTCGAGAAAGCAAGAACTACGCGGGCTTGGTGTAGACGTTCGCGCGCGTGTTTGTGTCGAGACTGCGCGAGCGCTGCCACTTGACTCTGTTCCACCAATAGGGACGCGCAGACCTCATCACCTGCCCTCACTAGAGGACTCTGGCAGAAAGATAAATTTATGTCGCGGCCCTTAGTTTTATTAAGGTGGCTTAGTGGCGCGAATACCAGATTCAGAAGCGGAGTGCAGCCAGCGATAATTGTTTCGCACGGTGTTGTTGCGATATCAGTATCTTAATATTAAGAGAACTAACTACAAAAAGTAATATTGGGTCTAACAAAGAAAAACGAGCCTTCAAAAATAATCTTCTTGCCTTGATTGAAAGCAGTATTGTGTACCTTAAGATACACGATACATTATTGAATGTATCGGAAATACAGATACAGATACTCGTTTTGCGAGACGTATCGCGATACATATACAAGGTACCCAAAGAGTATCTAAGATAGTATCTAAGATACATGTATCTTCGATATATATATATATATATATATATATATATATATATATATATATATATATATATATATATATATATATATATATATATATATATATATATATATTAGAGCGCCTTGCGTAACACTTCCCAGCGCTGACCGCTTCGTAAGTTTATATGGAGAGGGAGTGATCGAAATACCCGCGGAAACGCGCGTATACACATAGGAAACTTTATAGCGCGACCTTGGTCGTACTACGTCTCACGAGTCCACCGTTCTGAAGACATGCGTTATCTGTTCGCCTGCACTTAGTGGCGCCCCAGCAGAAAAGCTTAGCAACGCGCAGCATAAAAGAAAACGCCCAAGAAAGAACCTAGAGCGTCGTGTTCAAGCCATCGAACTAAGACGTTCCGTAATTTGCCCGGAATACAGCTGCCGGCTTTGGTCACCTGGCCTACATTTAGCCGCGCGTCATTCATGGTGAAAGTGTCAGAATTTTCATCGCCACCTTTTGGGGCGAAGCTCCTTAGGGTGTGGGTTGGTTCCTCACCTATAGTAGTAATAGTATGTATGTAGCCAGCTCTAGTATAATGAATTGTCCAGTGGATGGCGTTTCAGGTATTTCTTAGAGCTCTAGTTTAATGAATTCCTCTCTAGATGGCGTTTCATGTATTTCTTAGAGTTGCTGTCAAAAGATGACAGATGGCGCTTGTATAATGCGAATGGCGCATGTCATTGGATGCCTGCGATCGTAAAAGGCGCTCGCTCTTGGCGCGCTTTCTCTTTCCCTCGGGAGCGGACACTTTCCCTGCATTTCACCGATCACAAGGCGGTGATCATGAAGAGGCCACGTAAACCAACAGTAAAATAAAAGTTTGATGTTTAATATATGCACGGTGTTTCACTCTCTTTATATGATAAACTGGGCCAATTTCACGCAAGAGTTTCACGGTTTACCGATGATTCCCTGCGGAGCTTCGCCCCACTCATCATCATTCACCCCGTGGATGTGCTGTGATCTTTTCCGTCCGTGTTTTTCTCATGTTTTGGTGGCACAACGGCAATATCGATGTCACCTTCCACGTTTCCTGCAGTCTCAACTTCATCTAAAGCGTGTCCGCCGCGGTGGTGTAGCGGCTAAGGTGCTCGGCTGCGGACCCGAAGATCGTGGGTTGAATCCCGCAGCGACGGTCACATTTCGATGGAAGCGAAGTGCTAGAAGCCCTTGTACTGTGCGACGTAAGTGCACGTTAAAGAACATAAGGCGGTCGAAATTTTCGTAGCGCTCTACTACCGGCGTGCCTCATAATGATACCGCGGTTTTGGCACGTAAAACCCCATATATTATTATTTTTGTACCCAAAGCGTCGCGCAGTTGACACTGCCCCCCGCTTCTGCTACATTGTAAGGGAAATGTAGGAAGCCTCCAGGCGAGCGCGAAGCATTATGCTAGAGAGGATGGGAAGCTATGCGAGCACGGCTTTCGCCTTCGCCGCATGTCTGTCTGGCCGTGCCATGCCCGGCGGCGTCAGCGACATCGCGAGAAAAGGTTATTACTGATGCCAGGTATCGAGTTGGGTCGGTTTAGTTAGCATTCTTCTTCAGGGTGTGCTCGCCTTATGTCCTTGTAACGCAAACATGCTTCTTAAAGTGGACGTTTGCGTGGTTACCTTTCATAGATGCGGCGCTGGCGTTCTCCACAACTGAGAGGACATTTCGATGTCACCGGTGGGCGCACACCGTATTAGATGCACATCTATATGTTTGTGCTGCCTCTAACACGATCACTACGGCTGTACACATTAAACTGTCATATCCAAGTCAGTGGAAGATTATACAGTAGAGCAAAAACATTTTTTTCCTCGCCTCATCCAAGCCGCACCAAAAGGCCGGCGGCTCCCCCGATGCCTCGGTGGCCAGTACCGTGGTGCGGACGAGGCGCCGGCCACTCCCACCTCTGAAATTATGCTCTCTCCGTGCGATTGGGACGGCTGGAATGAATCCTGCCGGCGCGCAACCTCGGAAGCCGTGGCGTGGAGGAGGGCTGTACAGGTAATGACCGGTGCTTGGCGCTCTGTGACATACCACGAGAAACCCAAACTGGTTGAAAGTCAGCATAGACTCCAAGACTAGTAACGTAAAATGCGCGACACCGCGCTTTTGTCGACACACTCAACAAAGCTACGCTCATTTGAAAAAACGTACTTGCAAGGTCATTTTACTCTAGCTGCACCGTTGGGCGTACCGAGTAGCACGAGTGCCAAGCTCTGCTGAATAGCCTCATTAAGGACTGTCAGGACTCGCCTTCTGACCAGGAGCACTCAAGAAAGCATTGAGGAAGACGAACGGAGAGGTTTGTAGATACAAAGTAGAAAATGGTTCACTTCACTACATGTTGGTAGGGGATCTTTCTTCCAGCGGGCCGAAGCCAGCTTTAAAGGTATTTCGGTGTCCCTAAGGACAGCCGGTCTGGAGGCGCTAGCTCGCTAGGGAAAATATTGTCCACCACATTCGTTCCATGAGGTAACTCTCAACACGGCGCCTCAAAGAGAGCGAACGTATCGGACCACCTGCGTTCCATTCCTGAGAAAGAGGGAGCCGGGCCTGTCATGTTTCCCAACCACCATTTCACTGCACCAAGAAGTTCCTTTGACTGAAGCTTAGGCGATGTACTGCCACAAGCACCCGGGCGGGTGTCTCGATGGAGGCGATCGTTATATTCTCGGTAGCGGCGGCGACATTGCGACATAGCCATCCCGGACGCATGATGCCCGATACTCTGCACCTGGAAACGTAGTCAAAGAAACGGCTCAGCTTGTCACTAGTGCGAGCCCACTGTCACTAGTGCGAGCCCCGCGGAAAGAACAATTAAAAAGGAAGCGCATGATATTTGGATACTGCTGTGCAGTGTAGGCAAACTGGATGCGATTTGGAATTCTGGAATACGGTATCTGCGTGTGAATATATGTGCTGGCGCCATTCGGTGAGCCTCTGTTTACGCCGCTGGTGCGGTGAAATGCGACACGATCAATCCATCTGTGCGCGCAGCCTTACTTGTGTGATCCACGTAGGAACAATATCCATTCTCTCCGAGGGGTCGTCCAGAAGGCGCCTGACGACTCATTTGGCTTTCAGGCGAAATGAGTCGTTCCCGTTCACGAAAAAATCCACGAGAATGATAAATCTTATTGCTATTAACAGTTTTACATTTTTGAAACCTTGAAAGGATTTCTTCATTCTTTCGTATCTCTTACATGGGCGCAGAGTATTCTTACATGACCGACGGAAGAGCGCTGCGGGAAAACAGTAGTTAAACGGCGGGTACAACACTTCCTTACGTTACAGTCGGTTTAGTAATGCTCTGCACGAAAATACATCGAGCACGCAAGTAATTTTTTGTTGTTCACCCCACTCTCGCAGAAGTTCGGCAGTTAGAAATTTCGGGCGTAGGAGCTCCCTGCGTGGCGCCCATTGGAAAGTCGTCGATTTCGTTGCTGCAGCTGCTCTGGGTCAAGTGGCGTACACTTTGCGAGCACCCGAAGGCATTACGTTGACGCGGCATTTTCTATAAATTGCAGTTAGATCGAGTCTGGAGAGCTAGCAAAGCCCACATAGCGATGTGCGATAATGAAATTACCCTCGAGATAGGTCTACGCAAGCTTGAAACTATCACCGAGACACGACATGTGTCAGTGGAGCGCACCCCGGAGATAACGCAACTTCTGGACCAGCCGCGCCGTCCTCCATGGTAACACCAAGAAGTTTTTTTGGCGAATCAAACAGTAATGCACAAGCAGTATTTTATTACGTGTTTTATTTTCATAGCTATTTTGATTAATAGCGATTACTTGTACTCAGGACTTTTGACGTCATCGGGCTCATTCCTAGATATCCCACTGGTGGCGCGTATTGTGTGCTACACTTAGGGGCCTTAATGTCATCGTTGCCACGAAGCAACGAAGGAACGCTGCCATCGGGGCCCCCTAACTACACTTACTTTATTTCTCGATTAGTAGAGCATTGCTGTTGATAACACTGACGTTTTAGACGTAACCAATGAATGACCTTTCACTCTGAGATAAAATGTTAGTTGGCTTTAGTGCTCCTTTAAACAAAACTTTCACGGCCAATTCTAAAGAACAAACTGTCATCCTCCTCTTTGAGGTTAGCCCAGAGGCCCAACACCTTTATGGCTTCTTGTTTTCATGACGAAGGGACATGTGGTTCGTGAGCTGGTATTTTTGTGAAAAAGATATATTGCAGAGGACGCATGAGTAGGGACGCTCTCCAGTGTGAGTGCGCATGCGCATCACGAGGCTGGTTTTTCGGGAAAATGATGCACTGCAGTGGACACAGTTGAAGGGACGCTCTTCTGTAAGACTGCGGATGAGCACCACGAGGCCGGTTTTTTCGAGAAAAAGATGCATTGCAGTGGACACAGTGGACGCAGCGGACACAACCAGCAGTTTCGGTTTTGGTTTCGAGAGGGCGGCTTCATAGTGACGTCTCAGGTCTGCCCGTGACGTCACGGGCACACTGCAACACACGAATAATGCACCTGCTGTCCTTTGCTGTCAGTCGAACGTGGTTCATGATGAGTGAACTGTCGTGCAGTGCCTCCAAAAGCAATTTCTGTGATTTAGGCTGCATGCAGAACCCAGATATCGCAAACCAAGTGAGCTGACTCGAAACGTCATAGGGCTCTCCATGCGGTGAAGCTACCTTGCAGATGCTGGGAGATGAAAACTTTAAAATCAAACTTAAATATTTATACGTGTTTCCCGGATAAGGTGTGGGGAGAGCGTTAACACTACATGCCAAGGAAAACAAAAACGTCCGTTTTTCTGCACTTCAAAATCGTGTCAGTACTCCTTTAACTGCAGTTGGGGATAACAGCGGTTAAGCTTACCCGTGCGACAAGGGTATGAGACTGCGGATGTGCACCACGAGGCCGGTTTTTCGAGAACAGGACGCATTGCAGTGGACACAGTTGAAGCAACGCTCCCGTGTGTGAGTGGTCATGTGCTGAACGGGTAGCGTTTCATCACAAACGAGGCATTTCAACGGACACAGGAAACGGGACGCTCTCCAGAGTGCGTGCGCATGTGTCTCACGAGGTTCTTTTTCTGCACAAAAGTTGCGTTGCAGTGTACACAGGAGAAGGGACGTTCTCCTGTGTGAATGCGCATGTGCGCCACCAGGTGGCATTTGTGCAAATAGGATGCATTGCACTGGACACAGGAAAAGGAACGCTCTCGTGTGTGCATGCGCATGTGTCTCACGAGGTAGTATTTCTGCAAAAAGGAGGCACTGCAGTGGGTACAGGAAAAGGGACGCTCTGCTGTGTGAGAGCGCATGTGCAAATTTAGATAGTCTGTCCGCGCAAAGGCTGCATTGCAGTGGACACAGGAAAAGGGACGCTCTCCTGTGTGCGTGCGCATGTGTCTCACGAGGTGGCATTTCTGCAAATAGGATGCATTGCAGTGGACACAGGAAAAGGGACGCTCTCCTGTGTGCGAGCGCATGTGCCTCACGAGGTCGTATTTATGCAAAAAGGAGGCATTACAGTGGGTACAGGAAAAGGGACGCTCTGCTGTGTGAGAGCGCATGTGTAAATTTAAATAGTCTTTCTCCGCAAAGGCTGCATTGCAGTGGACACAGGAAAAGGGAAGCTCTCCTGTGTGCGTGCGCATGTGGATATTGAGGGAATATTTCCGCGAAAAGGATGCGTTGCAGTGGACACAGGAAAAGGGACGCTCTCCTGAGTGAGTGGGCATGTGAGCCACCAGCTTGGATTTCTGAGTGTATGTAGCTGGACACATGCGGCACTGGAAGGGGCGCTCGCCCGTGTGTTTCCCAAGGTGTCTCGTCATATGTGACTTATTTCGTGTCACATAGGTGCACTGCTGGCAGGAATGCAGTCGACCTCGTACAGGCGCCAATGAAGAAGACGGCTCCAGGGACTCAAATGGCAAGGCACCTGCAAAGCCAACGAGAGCACACAAAGGCGATGCAAAGTATATGTCGTGAACTATGCGAAACTAGACCGCTGCAGCAGGCAATACACAACGGCTGCTCCACATGTAAGTGAAGTTGATGATCACCTTGTCTCACGCAAACCAAAGCTACTGTTATGGCAACAGTGCACCGGCCCAGCACATTTCACCAAAACTCCCATCTTGCAGCACATGAGTGCCATGCTTTATACATGCGAAAACAGGTGCCAAAAATAGAATCTGATTTAGATGTCATTCCGATTTTATATCTAAAGAGTCAAATGTTTCTGAATACGCGCCAATAAACCCATTAAACTACTTACTACACTTTTGTTCCCATAGAAGTATCCACAAAACACTGCACAGCAACAAGACCATTTGAGTTTCCAAAACATAAAGCATGTGAAATAAAATATGACGGAAAGAAGTTTTTATGAATGAAAGAGAAATATATGAATGAAGGAAAAAAAAACATTATTAGGGTTACAATGGCATCACGGTTTATAGTGGTGAGAACCGCAAGGACATAAACGTGCATTACACATGGCGCTGTTTCTTTATATTACTACCACAGTTTACACATTTCCTCCTAATGTCTCTATAGTGCTTCAATGAAAGCATAATCACGAGATAATGCTTTAGTCACTTACAGTCACTTACAGATCATTATTTACATCCTGCAATGTCAAATCAAAGTGCGACTACCGAGAATTGCGTGAACTGCAAAACTGTTTTTTTCAGCATAGGCAGATATGTAAAAACAAAAGTACATAATACATGGTCTGAACGAATGTTTCTTAGGACAACGAGAATTTCTTTACGCTGATGATTGAAATTTAAATGTTGGAATGAATTGCATTATTTTCTTCCCAATTTTAACAAACTAACAGTGCAAAAAGTGAATAGGCAGTACCGTAAGCTTAAAATAGCCATTCCGAAGTAGCACTCTAGACATGGTCCCATCACCATCACAATAACAAGTTCATAATGGATTAGGCTGCAACATAGGTGTAAAATGGTAAATAATTTTCAGGAAGAGGCCGTTGCAATGACCTTCTCGCAATATTCAAAGCTTGCAGTTTTTTGTTTGCTAAATAGAAGGAACGGAAACATATGCAACAGCGCACAGACCACTGCTAAAGCGAGCACAAACAACACTGTACACCCACACATATTTTTACCGTTGGTTCCACTCAGGCTTGAATGTTAGACGTTCTTATTCAATTACATTGCTAGTGTTGTATTTCAGTGACTACTTTTTGAGTAGTTTCACGCAACTAGTTATCTGTTTCAAAAGACAAGCGCTATGCATAGATATGGCAATACAAACATGAACGCTTTAACATGGCAGGAAATATAGATTCGAACAGCTGTGGTATTCTGATGCAGCGGTATATAGGTTACGAATATCCAGAGGAGGAGGAATAAAGGTTTATTGCACGAAACGGTATCGCGGTGCTAGTCCCGCGTCTACCCTAGGTGGGAGGTCTCCTCATTCCAGGAACCATCTGGCCTTCGCTGCCTCCTTGGCCCTGGCGACGAGACATCGTTGTTGGCCCAGGAACTCCGAGGCGAGCTTGGCCTCCCACGTTTCGATAATATCCTCGTTTTCTTAGTCCGCATTACCGGCATTCGGCGAAAGCGTTGTGTCCGTCTGTATATTGTACGGGCACACGAGGATCATGTGGGCCAAGGTGTCGGCTATGCCGCAAATTGGGCAGATATAGTCGTGTAACGTTGCGTACAGTCTGTGCATTAGTATACCGTGGGTGTAAGTATGGCTCTGAAGTGTTCTCAGTATGGTGCTGTGCTCTTTGTTGAGCTTTGAATGTGGTGGTGGGTACTCTCTGCATTCTAGCTTTTCATGCTGAAGTATTGCAGAGTATGTGATGGGTACGGACTCAGCCTCCGCGGACGCAGTCCCGGCGTATGGAAAGTGGGAGGGGACAGCCCGGAAGGCGCGATCGCGGGCTTCGGCGTGTGCCGCCTAGTTCCCCTCCAGCCCATCGTGCCCAGGAACCCATGTCACACAGATGTACGGCATCGGAGCGCTTCGGCGCTTCAATATTTTGAGTGCCTGGGCAGTTTGGTGTAGTTTCGCATGGCTGCTTGCGAATCTGTGAAAACGACAGCTGCATCCAAGCACGTGGTGGTTGCTAGTGCGATTGCCGCCTCTTCTGCAGTTTCTAGGTTTTGTGAGCGAAATGTGGCAGATGCAAGCCCTACGCACCGAGATTCTACAACGCTCAAAGCGTAGGCGTATCTATCGCCATATTTGGGTGCGTCTGTATATCTGGCGTCCGGATCATGGCTGTGATTTCGCCGTAGAACGTTGACTCGGGCCTGTCTTCCTTGCTTCTGAGTCGTGGGGTGCACGTTGCGTGGGATTCGTGCAATGCAGAAAGATTCGCGGATGTTTGGTGGAATTCGTTCTTTTCGGTCCTCTGCGTCGGCTACTAAATTTTTGGCCGTAGTTCAGCCGTTGAAGCACTGATCTTCAAGTAGGCGAGAGCTTTAGCCGCTCTAGTTGAGTAGCCTTGCGCGCTTCGCCTAGTTCCTGGCAGGCATTGTGTACGCCCATCTTGAGAAGTTTCGCAGTGAAAGCCGGGAATGGTAGCCCCAAAGCGATTTTGGTGGCCTTACGTATTAGTATGTTGAGCTTCTCTACCTCTGCATTCTTCAGCGCGAGATAGGGAGTGCCAGAGGTTATTCGACTGCCCAGGAGAGCTTCTATCACACGTAGCGTGACTTGTTCTTTAAAGCCGCTTCTACGGTTCACAATTCTCCTGACGAGATGCGTTACCTGCTATAGCGTGCGCTGTAGTTGAGGGAGTGTGGACGCCCCGGACCCATCTTTGTGGATGAGGAGCCCCAGCACTCGGTAAAGTTTTCACTTTTGGGATGGCCTTTCCGTTGAGGGTGACGCTGGGATCGGGTTCGTTCTAAGCGGCTGGCCGTCCTCTGTTTCTGGAATTCAGGATCAAGTGTTCCGAGTTTTCGAGAGCGCATCGGAGACAGCTTTTTTGCAAATACCTCTCGATGGTATCTATCGCTTCTTGTTGGCGCATTTCTTGCGTTCCGGTATTTGAGGCCCTTGTCCATAACGTGACATCGTGTGCATAAAAAAAAAGCATGTCGTAGGTGTGGTATAGCGTCGAAGAGGCTGGGTAATTTGATCAAGGCAATGTTGAAGAGCAACGGCGAAATGACCGAACCCTGCGGAGTACCTCTGCCCGGTAGTCGGAAAGTGTCGCTGCGGAGGTTGTATATTCCCACTGCGGCCGTGCGGTGCGCGAGGAAATTCTTCACGTAGTTGCATATCCGCGGCCCGCAGTCCAGGTGTTCGAGATTGCAGAGAATAGCGTCGTGACTGACGTTGTCAAAAGCTGCCTTTATATCGATGGCTACAATTTAAGAATTGCTTTTGGTGCTCAGATGATCGATGAGGTCTTCCTTGAGCAGAAGGAAGATGTCTTGCGTTGATAGGTGTTGCCTGAATCCGAACATTGTGTTCGCAAAATATACCTCGTCTTCGAGGTACCGAGTTAGCCGGCTGTGTGCCATGTGCTCGAATTGTTTCCCTACGCACGAGGTAAGGGATCGCAGGTTCTCGATGCTGAAGGGCTTCTTGTGTTTGGAGACCATGGTGATCTCCAAGTGTTTCCAGGTAGCCGGTATTTCTCCGCTTTCCCAGCATTCCTTGAAATACTGGAGTAGGGCTTCGAATGTCCAGAGAGCCAAACCAATGGCTGAGTACTTGTTTCCTCATTTCAGCACACCACATGTGGGTACACCACTACAGTATAATCTTGATTACGCGAATCTCGCGGGGTCACAAAAATAGTCCCATGAGCAGAAATCCGTATCACCGAAAAATGTGTGAAAGCGTAATGCTTGGTTGGCTAGGCACTCTCTAGTATGGCTAGGCATTGCTACTAGTATGCTTAGCATGTGACAAAAGAATAATAAAAATGCCGCACTTTTATATTTATTGCTTCTCAGCGCCTCAGCAAGTTACAGACCATTGTGAATTATTACCAGTAGTCTTCAGAAGTCAGCGATCATGCTGGTACTCTTCCTTACTCGGCGCGTGTGATTACGGGACAAGGTTTGCCGTTTCCCGAGACATTAATACCCCCTTCACCATCTCGCTATGCTTCTCCGCACAATCTCAGCGTAGTGCGGCGATTGTGACTTGAAGGTCCAGGAAAGAGGATCCGACTTTTTTTTTTTACAACTCTAACAAGATCGCTCTCGACGCAGAAGGAGGCGGGAATCACATTTTGCGAATGTCCCAGCGCTGCGCGCCGCGCAGTCGCTTCCAGTGATGGGAATAGCCAAGGGCATTTTGTAGCAGATTTTCATTGAAAAATGCGAGAAGTTTGCATTAGGTTGCGCAAAGCTTGGCACAGCGAATCTGGTTGATTCTCAGCTCGTCGTGCTGCAGCACGGCAATCGCAATGAAGGCGGCGATTGGTCCAATGTGCTTGGCCGAAGAAGCTGCAGCCAAAAGACGGCGACGGACGGATCCGAAATGCGCGTAAAGCTTGCCGCTCTGAATGTGTTGAAATCACTGTCCCTGAGCAACGGTGTAAGAAACTGTGGCGTTTGCTATGGCAACGGCTCGGTGGCGGCTGCTCCTCGGCGAGGAGCGAAGCTGTCGCGATTACTACTGCAACAGCTGCGCAGCAGGAGTTTTTTGTTAATGGATGCCTTACTGCCCGCTTTCACAGTTCGCTGTTAAAAACTGGTTATGCACCTGCCGTCAGTTTCGTAGCATGGTGTAAAGACAATGAAAACGGGACAAAAGCTGCGCATTGCTTTTGCTACAGATAAAGAAGAAATTTTTGAAAAACTCACGGGGTTTTTTATGCATTCACCTAAGACGACTCGAACGCGAAAGCGTCTTCTTTCTCTTCTTAGTCGACGTATTATTCTTCCCCCAACCGCCTCCGAAATCTTTCTGTACCTAACGTACATTTGCACTGCCTCCAGGATCGGAGGCAATGCAATCTTTCTGCACCTTTCTGCAAACAATCGCGAAGCGCGCGACTAGGGATTCGAAATCGGGACTCGTCGCTCCACAGCGCGCTGCTTTGGACAATTACGCCGTGCGTCAGTCGCTCTCCAGGCTACTAACGGCAGCATACAAACGCACGCGGCCTTGGGTGAAATGCACGAGACGCCACACGTGGCGAAATTAAATTATACGAGGCGCGAGCCATGCTGCATCGTTGCCCTCGCTCCGTTTGCGTCGTATCGCTGGCGACCCACGCTAGTTTTCCATTTTGGGGATGTAGCGCCGCGCCACTCGTGGCCAGTTGGCCAGAGAAAAACAAGAGTGTCTCGTGGCTCGTGGTGGCGCGAGCTAGTGGGAACGCTTTGGCTCTTGTAGGCTTATGCCACAGGAGGGAAGAAACGAGACGGCTGAACTAGAATCACAGTATACATCGTACACCGTGACCAGAATCCCGAGGTTAAAATTACAGCGCAAACACACAAGAGAACCACGAAGAAGAGAAACGTACGACACAAGCGCTGACTAAGAAGTGCTTATTCTTTGATACGCCAATACATACATAAGCCCAAGCCAGCCTTACCGCACATGCGCACGCAACAATAGATCTAAATCAAAACGTGTAACGAGGATGATATATTGTATTAGATGCACGAATACCTGAAATCATATTTAGAAGGGTGCAGGGACAAAGTAAAGAAGAAGTCAGAAAGACAAAGCAGTGCCCTTGTGCTGTAATTTTAGCTTCAGGAATATGTACCTACTAGACCCAAATGAAGTTTTATTTTAGTGACCAGAATCGACGCCAGGAGGGAATGCGAGCCTTGGCTTCACGTGCCACTGCCAAGCGCAGTCTCCGGTTTTGTCAGAAAAAGAGAAAGAAATAGACAGCCACAAAGTGAGAGAAGACGTTGCTATTTAAGACTACGCGAACTAAGACTCGGCTTATAAGACCTTGCTAATAAACTAGGTCGGACGCAAGCTCCGCTGTTAGTGCATCCTATAGTACTACTAGCGCAAGCTGCCCAATTTTGTTTATGTTACGGCAAATACGGAGACATACCTGAAGAAACAGCTTGAGGCTCTGTTTGTGTAGCACTTGTTGACACAATTTTTTGTTCATCTAGTTGTGATGCTTCGTCGGGGGTTAGTAGTAGCACTTGAACAGACTTATCGGCGACATGGCCCGCCTCACATGCTGGCTCGAGTGATGTGTCTACAGCTTCCCCCGACTCACAATTCAGACCCGGTGCTGCATCATACACTGGTTCAGTTGCGATGTCATCCTGAAACAAATTGGCTTGTCTTGTTGCGAGTGATAACGCGAAAAATTATTGTCGAAAACAGAAACGAAACCTCTCTTACAGAATTTCTTTCGCTGCAATGACTTGGTCTTGGAGTGTGCCCGCTGGTTCCGCCTCCGGAGAGTCCAAGAATCTGCGACAGTGTATGAAAAGATGAGTGACTGATACATACGCAACAGAACATGAAGTTATGGCAAGTATTAAAATGAGTACTTTTCGGAAATGTTGAGAAAAATTTACTGAAGCCACTGATACACTATTGTATAATCGCCTTGTTTTAGGTTTCTCGGATGCTGTACCCAGCTTTGTCTTGCGTAATTGCCTTCAATGTTGCTCAGACTAGTCAAACCTATTATTATACTTCTCTAAGCCGTGAATTTGTGCCGCATAATAAAGTTATATTGGATACTGGAAGATGTTTATGTGAACCGACTGCACTGAAATTGAAAATAAACTTGAGGACTGCAAATCCGTCTCTGCTGTGCTGGAAATGATTGTAAGAATATCTTCGTCTTTATAGGTATTTCCCGTATTCCTTTTAATTGCGCAAGCATTTCACTACCGACTCAACGAGAAAACTGTTCGTCCCTCTGTCACGTAAGACGATCGCTCCTGTAAAGAAATGTGAATAAACGAAAATAATCTTTTACTCCGGCGCTCCGGTTCGAAGCGATGCCCCACAGTACGAATATACGTGTTAGCTATATGATTGCGTTTTCCCCGCAGTGAAAAGCCAATGTAGAAAGGCAACACTTGCTATAAAGGCTTCATTCCATTTCGTGGAAGTGCAATAAAATCCTTCCTCAGGACGGAAAGGGGGAAGAGGGTGCTTAGGTAGGACTTAAAGTCTGGGGGACCCGGCCCCCCCTTCATTTTTCAGGAGGGGCCCGGCCACCCCTCGGCAGGTCAACTGTAGCATTGCGGCACCCATGCGACAAGCGCCAGAGTTCATCTTTTTGGCAGTGGTGCCTTGTGCGGGGAAACTTTAACTCTATACTTTTCCGAATAATGATTTATTCGTGACTATTCGGTTGATGTGGCCGAGCATAACAGGAGGGTGTACCCAAGCTTCTTGCTAACCACATGATAAGCACGTGATTTCGTCGGCTCGCCGAGCTGTGCCTAACTGAGCACGTGTTACAACAAAATAGGATAAAAGAAAATGAGACGTTCGCAGAACACATCCACGTGCTCAAGTGTCTCCCTTTTGTGAAGCTTTTCACCGAAGGCTCACTGGATGCGGCCATAATCCTTTCGTGACGAGGGGGGGGGGGAGGGGGGTGTAAAATGCGTGACTCCACAAGAAATGCACTGCAGGATCAGATTTTGCCACTTCTACTCGTTAGGCTGTGTGTTGACGCAACTGTCGCATCTCGAAAACTGCATTGCTGGGCGCGTGTGACTGATCCCGTTAATGGGAGGCAATCGCTGGGCAGACTCCAAGGGCTGATGTATCGGCTCCAATGCCGATACATGCGCTCAAATCCAAGCACTCGAGAACATTTGAGAACCATTAAAGTCCTTTCATATCCACGGACTTGACGAGTCCCTCCACGTAGAATTTATCGCTGAAGAGTTAATCTCCTTCGCAGTCGGTGATCGCATGTCTCCTCGGCGACGCTCTTAAAAACATTTCACTGCTCTCGCGGGTCATCTCTCGATACTTTAAAGATGATTGACGGCACTATAAGAACACGTCATCTCTGGCCGACCGAACTACACTCTCACTGAACAATGTTTTCACTCCGCTCACTCCCTTACTGCCCATCGGTGGCCGTACACTTATATAGGGTCGCGCCTGGGTTCGCGAAGCTTCTAGGTGCCTCCTCTGCGCTTAGCACAGCGGAAGCTTAAGAAAAAGCGAGATCCTTCTCGCACTTTGGTCTGGCGGCGGCGACGTCCCTCGGCATTGCATCATTTCTCCTTTCCTGATCTGGCCAGATATTACCCGAGCGTTTGATCCGAGCATGCAGGTTGTTGGCGGCCGTCTTGAGAGGGGCTTTTGATACATGTTTTATTGCGATAGCAATTATATGGACAGTCTCGGCTGGTTTTTGCCGTCGCCGCCGTCATGCACCGTATATGTTTAGGTATATATATATATATATATATATATATATATATATATATATATATATATATATATACTTAAAGTCCCAAAGAAAAATAATTCAGAAAAATGCTTCCGAAGTGCGGAATCGAACCAGCGACCACTCGCTCCGCAGCGGGTGGCGCTAACCACTACGCCCCGAAACGAAGATCCTTCAGCTAGTTAATGGCGAGCGTTATATATGTAGCGCAATTAATACCTGAGCCCTAGACCAAGCATTCTTCCTCTTTATTCCACTGCTCGTGTTTACGTCTCCTTTCTTCTCTTTGTCCTCCTGCTTGTTGCCGCGCGGCCGCAATCGTCCGCAACATACTCCCAAGGGGCCAAGGCGCTCACGAGGCAGTTGAATCTCGCTGACTTGCCTCCAGAATGTATAACTTTTGAACGGTTCGTTTTATGGTGTGTCCCGATGCTAGTCGAAGGGTGCAGATGCGCGCGATGTTATCCCTTCCCGGGTGCACCGCCAGAACCTTGCCCAGCTTCCATAGTAGCAGATGTGTGCCTTCGTCATGCACAAGCACCACGTCACCTTCGTGTAGCCGAGGTAGTTTACGATGAGGCGCGTTGTGCGCGGATCGAAATAGAAGGAGGTAGGACCGCTTCCAGCGTCTCCATAGCTCCGCTGTAAGACGCTCACGATAGCGCGCGCGACAGATCAGGTCCTCTCTCGTCGATGACATGCCATAAGAATTGCTGACTTCTTGCGGAAGGCAGATGAGGCGTCTCCCAAGCAAGAAGTGTGACGGAGTCAGCGGTTGCAGTTCATCAGGGCTGCTATAAAAATAAGTAAGAGGTCTACGGTTTATGACCGCTTCCACTTCGCATAACACCGTAGCGAGGGCCTCAGCGTCGAGACTGTTGCGCCCAAGCGACCGTTTCAACGCGTTTTTAGGGGCGAAGCTCCTTAAGGCGGCACCCCTTCGTCCCTCGTAGTCGTAGTAGTGCGTAACCAGTCGTAACGCTAGTACCAGATCTTGACCTCCACGGTGGTGCCGGTGGGAGATTTTTCCTGTGCGTTGTTGAACAATAAAAAATTCGCAGCGTGCGCGTTAACTAAAAGCCGAATTCTTGTCTCTCATTCCCCATTAGCAGCCATTGGCATGTTCTAGTAGGAAACGTTAGTAGAAGTAGAAGTGTAAGTGTTAGCTAAAATAATAATAATAATATCTGGGGTTTAACGTCCCAAAACCACGATATGATTATGAGAGACGCCGTAGTGGAGGGCTCCGGAAATTTCGACCACCTGGGGTTCTTTAACGTGCACCTAAATCTAAGTACACGGGCCTCAAACATTTTCGCCTCCATCGAAAATGCAGCCGCCGCGGCCGGGATTCGATCCCGCGACCTTCGGGTCAGCAGTCGAGCGCCATAACCACTAGACCACCGTGGCGGGGCTTAGCTAAAAGCCGACTTCTTCTGTCTCTCATTCCTATTAGCAGCCATTGTTTACCTCCAAGGTAGTGCCTGGTGAGATTTCTCCTGTGCGTGATTAAACAATAAAAATTTCGTTCAAAACGCCATTGATTGATGAAATAAACCAACGAAAGACGCCAGATGTTTTCTAAAAGCAAAACGAAAGAACGCCAGATGTTTCTAAAGCAAAACGAAAAGACGCCAGCTGCTTAACGAAAGACGCCAGATGTTTTCTAAAGCAATGGTTTTCTAAACAATGAAAATTCACAGCGTACATGTAAAATTAAAGTGAGCTGCAAGTCGTCATAACTCATCGAACCTTTAGTATAAACGCGCCCGATCTCACGTCGGTGATGATGTACTGGGCAGAATTCACGGAAGATTCACGGTTTACCGATGAACCTCCGCAGCTTCGCCCACTCATCATATTCACTCCGTGGATATGCTGTGATTTTTTGTCGATCTGATGAGGCGCTCCCACCAGCCTCCCCACCAAGGAGCTCTCTCAGCGATGAACTTCCATTTGATTTTGGTGTTGGCCACATATTCTCACAGAGCTGGCAGAATGGTTTTGAGCACTCGCGCTGAGCCGTGAAAAGACAGTGCGTTATCCGAGTAAACGGTGTGTGGGATTCCACGCCGCGAAAAAAAACGGCGGAAGGCGAGAAGCGTTGTTGTCGTTGTCATGTCGGTTGTCAATTCCAAATGGATAGCTCGAGTGACAGCACAAGAGAACATGAGTATGTAGGCCTTTCTGCTAGTAGCAGCCGTGTCACGTGTGTAGAGGGGCCCGCAGAAATCCAACCCAACGACAAAAAAAGGACTGGCTTCCGTGATTCGGTCTCGTGGCAGTGGAGCAAAGGGTGAGGTCTCAGCGACAGGCTTATATAGCGTTTGCAAGGCAAACAACTCCTCAGTACCCTTTTAACGGTCCGTCGTCCTCTCACAACCGAAAACTCTCTCGAAGCTCGCAAAGCGTGGCCTCTACTCCGCTGTGAAAGACGCGTCCATGCGCGGCTGAAACCACAAGATGGGTGAAGGTGTGCCTTTCTGGCAACAAGATTGGGTGCTTGACGTCAAAAGAGGCTGCTAGCTCCTGCAGACGACCTCCAACGCGAATCAGACCACCTTCGTCTAGGAAAGGATGTAATCGAAAAATGGTGGACATGGTGGTATAGCACTCTGAAACGCGGTTCCGAAAACACAGCGCGGTTTATTAATGTATCTCCGCCATTGTTCCAACTACCTCTTCTTTCTCCTCAGTAGACTACCCACTACTAGTTTATGTCCCAAGTGCGTCGTGCCAGAAGAAGAAGAAAAGTATGCCACAGATAGGCCCCCCCTGCAGACAAGTGGCCGTGGGCACTTGAAGAAAAAAAATGGTCAGACTGAGCTTGTCAGAATGGGTGCCGGCTTGATCCTTTCAATGCTGACTGTGTCTTCATGCCCATTACGCAGGATTGTAAAATGATGTTCAGAACGCTTGATGACTGGGAAAGGACCGTCATAGCGAGGCTGAAGAGCACGGCGAGACGCATCGACACGAACAAAAACGTGTGAAGATGTCTGTAGGTTTGCCGGCAGAAAAAACGTCGTTCTTAGTATGAGCTGAAGTTGGTGATGGGCGCAAGTTTTGCATGAAGACCCGCAGACGCTGGACGAAAGAAGATGGATCCGAAACACTCTGCGTAGTAACGGGGCTGACGAGGTCACCAGGCAAACGGAGTGTGCAGCCATAAACCATCTCGGCTACAGAGCAGGCAAGTTCTGGCCGAAGTGTTGAACGCAGGCCGAGAAGCACGATAGGGAGGTGTGATACCCAATCTTCGGCGTGAGGCTGCGAGGCGAGTGCTGCTTTTAGATGACGGTGGAGTCTCTCCACTAAGCCATTTGATGCTGGATGATACGCAGTTGTGCGAATACGCGCACAACCCAGTAGAGATGTGACAGAGGTGAAAAGCGCTGACTCAAACTGTCTGCCTCGATCGGTAGTCACCGTTGATGGTACACCGAAACGGCTAATCCAGGTAGCAAGAAAGGTACGAGCAACTGTTTCTGCCGTGATGTCAGGCATTGGAGCTGCTTCAGGCCACCTAGTGTACCTGTCAATACACGTAAGCAAATACGTATTTCCCCGACATGGAGGTAAAGGCCCGACAATGTCCAAATGAATGGTGTCGAAACGTGCATCAGGGAGAGGGAATTTTCCCCATGGAGGCTTGGTGTGCCGTTGAACCTTGATACGCTGACACGTTGTGCAAGTGCGAACCCAGTCACGAATGTTAGCGCGTACGCGCGGCCAGACGTAGCGTTCAGTGACCAGGTGTTGCGTAGCTCTTACGCCTGGATGGCAGATGGAGTGGAGGGTGTCAAAAACAGCACGACGCAGCTGTGAAGGAACATAGATACGCGTGCAGTTGTGTGAAACATCGCACCAAAGCGTAACGTCGTCGTCGGGAAAGTTGACTTGTTCCAGTCGGAGGGAAGTAGAGGATCGGAGTCGTGGAAGCTCATCGTCTAATGCCTGTGCCTCCGCGAGCGAAGACAATGAAAGGTCGGTGGTGCCTGTCGTGGCATTGATGGTAATACGACTGAGAGCGTCCGCTGCACTGTTAAAGCTGCCTTTGACATAACGTATGTCTGTGGTGAATTCGGCAATGAAAGCAAGGTGCCGAAGTTCTCTAGGAGTGTGCGTGGCACTGCAGGAACGTAAAGCCGAAACAAGTGGCTTGTGGTCGGTAAGAATGGCAAATTGTCGCCCTTCAAGGAAGTACCTGAAATGCTTCACCGCAAGGTAGGCCGCGAGGAGCTCCCGTCCGAAAGTACTGTATCGGCGCTCAGTGTCGCGTAACTTGCGGGAGAAGAAGGAAATTGGAGCCCATGCACCATTGATCCATTGATGAAGAGCGGCTCCAACTGCTTCTGAAGAAGCGTCCACCATGAGGCTAGTGGGAGCAGTTGGTGAAGGGTGATGCAGGAGGGTGGCCTGGGCGAGTTTGGTCTTAACGGCGGCAAAAGCTTGATCCGCGACCGTGTCCCAGGGAAGTGCGGCTGACTCGGCTTGAGAAGTCGAGAGTAGTGCTTCCAGAGGCTGCAGCAGTGTAGAGCATGTAGGGATGAAGCGGCGATAAAAATTGACGAGTCCGAGAAAACGTCGCAGACTACGTATGGACGTGGGAGGCGGGTACTCGAGGATAGCTTGAACCTTGTCAGGTAGAGGAGTGATGCCATCTTTAGTGATCTGATGTCCGAGGAATGCTATCTCCGAGACTCCAAACTGACACTTTTCTACATTGATGACAAGGTCGTAATCACGCAGTCGAGTGAAAAGCTCACGTAGATGTGCCTTGTGCGTTTCAGCGTCCTTGCTGGCAACGAGAAGATCGTCGATATAGGCGAAACAAAACGGCAAGCCTCTTGTGACTTCGTCTATAAAACGCTGAAATGTCTGAGCTGCGTTTCTCAAACCGAAGGGCATTCGTAAATACTCATAGAGCCCAAATGGGGTAATTATTGCAGTTTTGAGAATGTCAGAAGGCTCAACGGGGATCTGGTGATAAGCTTTCACGAGATCAATCTTCGAGTATACTGTTGTGCCGGTTAAAAAGGCAGTACAGTCCTGAATATTGGGTAACGGGTATCGATCTGGAACGGTGACTGCATTGAGCGCCCGATAATCGCCACAGGGCCGCCAGTCATTGTTCTTCTTGGGAACCATGTGTAGCGCCGACGACCACGAGCTTGATGACGGACGAATGATCTGTAGCTGTAACATATGCTCGAACTCGTTGCGAGCAATTCGAAGTTTATCAGGGCCAAGTCGACGAGGGCGGCAGTGAACCGGTGGGCCTGTGGTAACGATGCAGTGGGTCACAGTGTGTTTGGGGGTCTTATCCATTGCAGACTGCGTTGTAATCTCCGGAAACTCGTTGAGCAGAGCTGTATATGGTGACGTAGGCGGTTTCACGAAAGTGGGATTTAGTGCCGTAGCGCGTGACAGAAAACCATTGACCGATAAGCCGGTATAGCTATCCACCAGGCGACAGCGGTTCATATCTACGAGCAGATGAAAATGCCTTAAGAAATCGGCGCCTAAGATTGCGTAGCGTACGTCTGCTATCCAAAATAACCACTGCAGTTTCCTCTTGAGACCGAGATCAAGGGTCAGAGACTTCTGTCCGTAAGTTGCGATGACCGAAGAATTGATCGCTTGTAAAGGAGTTGACTTCTCGCGGAGACGCCGGTCAGTTTTGGACGCTGGAATTATGCTGACTTCTGCTCCAGTGTCCACCAGCAAGCGAAGACCTGTGGTTCTGTCGGTGATGTGGAAGAGGCGGCTTGATGCTTGGCCTTGATCGCCCGCCGCTGTTATTGACGATCGGCCGGAGCGTTTCCCATGCGCCATGAGCAGGGTGGCACACATCTGCGAGCCGCGGCACGAAAACGCCGGTGATAGTAGCATGTGTTCCGCGGTGAAAAGCGGTGCTCGGGCTGGTGGCGGGGCCGTTGCGGAGCAGGCGACGTGAGAGATGGTCGGTATGGACGAGGCTGGTCATTTAAGTTGCGAATGCTCAGCAATTGCAGACGCAAGTTGGCGACTTCAGCTGCGAGATCTTTTACCGTTTCTCGAAGGGAATCTGCTTCGGAAATCGGAGAGGTGTGGGCAGCGTTTATGACTGCCGGAGCAACGTCCATCATGTCATCGGCCATTTCTGCCAGCTCCGACAGCGTCTTATCCTGAGCTGGGACAAGAGCCATTCGCACGGTAGGTGGAAGACGCTGTAGAAACAACTCACGTAGTATGGATGTTTCCAAACCGTGCGGCTGGTCCCCAAAACACACGCTGTGTTTTCGCGGTTCCGAAAACACAGCGCGGTTTATTAATGTATCTCCGCCATTGTTCCAACTACCTCTTCTTTCTCCTCAGTAGACTACCCACTACTAGTTTATGTCCCAAGTGCGTCGTGCCAGAAGAAGAAGAAAAGTATGCCACAGTGGAAACCACCATCCACCATTATAGTGGATTAATGTAGTGGGTGGACGGTGGTGGATGGTGGGTGGATAGTGGACGGTGGTGGATGGTGGACGGTGGTGGGTGGATAGTGGACGGTGGTGGATGGTGGACAAGGTGGGTGGATAGTGGACAGTAATTTAGGTGGGCAGATGGTGGACGGTAGCCTTGGTGGCTAAAAATTATGCTGTGTACAAGGTACGCGGCAGGTATGGAGATGGCGGGCATATTTGTCAATGAACTATTTCTCTTTCAATGCTATTTCAGTTATATTTCAAAACATATTTGTTACACAAGGCATACAGGTTAACCACAGATTGGTAACTCTCAGCTTTGGTTCCAAATGTGTTATCAGGCAAAACAGGCACAATAATACCATGTTTGCACTAAGCAAAAAACACACTGGCTCAGTGAATAAGTTTATTCCCTTTTCTACATTTCTTGGCGTTATGCTTACTCCTTTGCCTCGACGAGCAGCTTCTGCAGAAAACCCTTGTAGAAAACCCTCACCACGACATCACGGTAGTTCCTCGGTGGCTATAATTGAAGCGGCTACAAAGAGATACATTTCTCCAAGCAACCTGAAAAATATTTAAAAAGCATCATTAAAAAATATAAATGATTTGTTTATAATCAATATATTGATGTGTCTTACACTGCTCCTTTCAATCAAATAAATAGTATTATAGTGAGTGCTTGTTGCAAGTATGGCATGTTGTTGGGCTAGTTGGTTCATAGATACAGCAGACACTTTTAAACTGGGCAAAGACAACACGTTAGAAGACAGAACAGACACACACGAAGCGCATGGTGTGTGTGTTCTCTGCGCTTCGCTCGTCTTCGCGCAGTTTATACGTGTCTGCTGAACTTACGACTAAGTGACTTTTGAATTAATACAGTAAAATTGCACTACAAATCACTACAGCTGGTGAGGTACTACCGGCTGTTATATTATTTTTTTCGCGAGTTGCCGTAAGCGAAATAGTGCCGGCATTCCGTGCGAGGACAATTACTTGCCCTCGCAACAGGTCGGCAGCGTTCACTTGATTGTAGCCCTTGAAATAAATCTTATTATAACCACAAGTGGGTCAGTTCTCGCGGCAATTGGCCTTTTTCAGGTCGGTAGAGCGCCTCTAGCGGCGACTGCCGAAATCACGACTGTGGGTCGAGGCGGCGGCGAAATTTGGCTGGGTGAACTATTGTGGCTGCTGTCCGTCGTGCATGCTGTTTGATTTTTCTCGTTTCTTCTTGCGTCTTCGTGCACCTGGTGCTGCAAGTGCTTGGTTCTAACGCGTGTTAGAGACTTCCCGCATTATTTTTGTTTTCGTTTCCGAGCGAATTGAGCGGTTCAGCCGCGGGGTTCGAGATGTTCTCGTTAGACGAGTGCAAGTCGCTTTGCGACAGCGGCGGTGAATGGACTTCGGACCTGGCTCGTGTACCCAAACTGAGCGAACGCGTCATGGAAGCCCATTTCGTCTCTTCGAACCGGCAGCAGCACAAAGGTTGGCTTTTCAAAGAAGAAAAATACATTCGTCGTATCGAATGCACTGTCTACCGGCGGCCGTCCGTTTGCGAGGTAGTCCTCGTAAGAAGCATATGCCTGTGCTCCATGAAGCCTGGTCATTACATACAGCTCGTCGCTCTTAAAAAGGTCGAGACAACAAGCGTCGTCCAAGCTTACTGCGACTGCGTAGCAGGGTGAGTATAACAGTTCCTCTATTTTACCAGCATTTGAGCAAAGAAAGCTGTCGTTAGCGTTGTGTATTTCTCCGTAGCATTTTTGTCTTGAGCTCAAACAACTTGCAAACAGTGTTCTCGTTTTTCATGTGGTCGCGTAAAAACAACCCTTTAAACGCGCTCACTGTATCTGTGAGAGAAGTACGGTGAAGCAGAAACGCTACGTTGCGAGCTAGGGGGGATATTTCCCTGATACCGTCTGCTCGCCAGAATATGAAGTCGGAGGCGGCACTCGGTCATGTTCTGTGCGAAATGAGCGCGTTCTTCTTATTAGTATTATTTGCTGAAGTATCGGCAATGGTGATGCTTTCATGTTTATTGCGCGGCCGCGCCGTGTGTTCCGAAACCTTCACATAACCTCTTTCTTTCGTTGCATTGGCCCGTCTTGTCGATTTCACCATCTGAAAGGACATGTATGTGAGTCTACGCATTTCCATTCTATACAGTTTGAGCCAGAAGTGCCAGCATGTGGCTGCCCTGCTGTTTGCCGTGCTTGAGGTGCAAACACCTTCCTGTACCGACATGCCATGCAGGTGGATGGCACCAACTCAAGGCAAGTGCATCTTCTGCTAACTAATCATGGTGATCTCACTTTAAAATGTACCCTGCAAGTGCACACATGACCGCCTGATTTTGTAAGATCACCATTAGGCAAAGGAACTGCTCTATCGGCACATAGAGCAGTTCATAATGCATGCATCAGGTTCAGGGGTTTCCATTTTCGCACACTAACTTGTGGATTGAGAGGCGTTAAAAAAGTATGTGCTATGTATTATAGAAGAAGCATGTTCAATACGTTCATTCATGCGCCTGCAACATACGAAAATGAACATGTGAATCCCATTCTCAGCTTGACGCGCTTCGAGTAACCTAGTTTCATAAACTAGTTTTATCCTACAAAGTTGAAAATTCAAACCCTACCAATAATCTCGCTATCGTTAAAAATAGCTGAGCAACTACATGCTCTGGAATGAGCAGGCAAGTTCACGCCTCCTCCTGAAGTGATAGATGTATCATGTTCTTTCAAGCAAGTATTGACCCAATGCCTTGTCTGCCCTATGTACACTATATTACAAAAAGACGTATGCGATACGCGACATTTGTGATGCAGTTGGTGAATCTAGTGGAATAGCGAGTGGTGCAAATGTTCTTCTTTGCATGCTAGTATTACAAAAAGGAATAAGGTATGCTGCCATGTCTTTTGTGGATACAAAAAATGTGCATATCGGAAAGTGTCTTGGCGAACCACTGCTTCAAGTCGATGTATTCTGTGTGGCAATGAAAGCATGGTCTTTTCATTTGTAAATACGTTTGTTCGGTTGGTTGACAGCGCAGTAAACACATCAAGGACTGATTACCTTCTTGTCGTGCTACTCGCAGTACTTTTATAGAAAAGTCTATTCTTCTCCGGTTACGATTCCTTGCTTTGCAGCCTTTTAGTATATTCAATGTAATGGTGTAAGTTGTACAGATGATCAAGAATGAAGCAATGGCAAATAAAATTTATTGGTCTCTTTATTGGACAGAGTTGTGCTTACAAAGACAAGTACTTGACACGAGCGAACAGACCAAAGTGCAAGTGTCAATATTTTCATTATGAGCATTCATGATTTGTACCCTGGTTGCTGCATTCCTTTTAGTTATCTTGCTCTCAAACAAGCCAGCTTCAAACATTCAGCTAATTTTCTGATTATGCGCTTTTTGGTTTTCAGGACAGAACCGCCTGCCTGTACAGACCCTGGTTGACATCACCTTCCGGAAGCATGTGATAAACAAGGCAGTGCCTGCAAAGGTGAAAAGATTACTTCCACCAAGTTTGCCAGCTGTTGACGACTCGTTCAATACCATTAAGCAAAGTATTGCCAAGGACGCCCCAAACCTCCTGTGGAACAGGTATTCTGGCGCAAAGAGAGCACCTCTTCAGAACATCAGTGCCATCTCAGACATGGAGGATCTGCTCTCGTCGAAGTGCATAAATATGTTTGCGGAAAAACTCAATGATCAAGTTCCCTTATCAGATGCGGAAAGAGCTTCCATCTGTGAAAGAACCATTGGTCAAAATGAAAATGCAGAGTGGATGAAAGAAAGGACTGGTCGACTGACAGCATCGAACTTTCACCGAATTCTGCATTGTGTGAAACCGGAAGGCCTAGTTAAAGGTATCTTGTATCCGAAAAACCAGGGACCACTTAGACAAGGTGATCCAAGGCTGTATGGCCTGGTAAATGAGGACATAGCGGTAAATGCTTATAAAAGTGTCATGCTTTTGTATGACAAAGACATTGATATAATGAAAACTGGGCTGCATGTCGATGTACAGTATTCATTTGTGGCAGCCTCGCCAGACCGTCTAGTTAGAGACGGTAATGAAATTGGACTTCTCGAAGTGAAGTGCCCAGCCTCAAAAGCTGGGCAAGCTGTGCATGATGCAGCTATGGATAAAGCCTTTTTTGCGGAAGTTCGCAATGGTCAAGTGTGTCTAAAACAAAACCACGCATACTTTTATCAAGTGCAAGGTCAGCTTGGGGTCACGCAGAAGAAATGGTGCGATTTTGTCATTTGGACAAACCACACTGACCTTCATCAGTCCATCTCTGTGGAAAGAATATATTTTGATGACTCAATGTGGAAGGCCATTGTTGAAGGCCTTTTATATTTCTACAGAATGGCAGTCATACCGGAGCTGCTGACGAAACGTATAAGGCGACTGGGTTTTTTATACACAACTGGGCCAGGCTATGTATCCTTTAAGAAATACCAAGACGGGTTCTATATAACTGAAGAAAAGGAACCTTTGAAGATTAAGCTGAGAAAACTAAAGTAAGAAAATACTTTAATGAAGGCACTGATCTGATATGCCACACCTCCAATCTGCAACATTCTGCAAGCTTCTCCACCCACTCTGGTCCCTTCATGTACCACATCTTTCTAGCTCATGGATGTGAAGACTCTCTTTATGTATTGTGTGAAGCCAGCCCTGCAAGGTCCTCAAGCACTGTGCCCTAGTTCAAGGATCGTGCGAAGTCAGCCCGACATCAACATCCTGCAAATGCAGTCTGTCTTGTAGCTCTCAAGCAAAAAGTCCACTGCCACCTACAGGAGTAACTCAGCAGCTATGCATTCCTTGAAAGACTGTAATACTAAATGGTCCTTTTCAGGACCACCCATATGTATGCTTCGGGCACAGGACCACGAAGGACAACATACTGCAACCGAACCCTCATGGTATGTTTGTGTGGCTCCGAAGGAGTTCCCTATATATGGTTAGATACAACTTATGAAGACAGAAGAGGCCTCGCTCAAATTACTGAAGCGCGACCGCTGATTGCCTCCCTGGCAAAGGTCGTCCAGATTTGTAGACGCTGTGAGACATTGAACCACTTTCATGATTAGCCCAGGTTCTTTGCCTATGTACAAGTTGCACAGTTTTAACAGCAAAGCTGTGTAGGCTGCCATAATATGTCTGCCGTATCGCAAATCATGAACGGGTATGTGCAACAGAAATTGCATAAGTCCCGCTACAACTACAGTTAGCCCAACACTAGGGAACGGAAAGGTAGGGAGCGGGTTGAATGAGTACATGATCAGTCAGTTCAAGATGATGTGCTTTAATTCAAGAGGAAAGTATCTACCGACGACTATACAAGGCATTTGCACAGATTTGATCTATGCGAACTATGACTTAACTTGTATAACCGAGCTATGCAAGCCTCTCGCCGTATATCACACTGATCACAAAGCACTAATTATCCAGATGCCTATGAAACGGACATCGAACGCTCCTCCTGGTCCTAGTTACGACAACAGGGACTTATAATCTGTGATGAGTAACTGTAGTCTTGGCTATGAAGCTGCCGAGCCAATGGTTGATTTGCCAAAGCTACAGTCGCTTGGTAATGTAACACAAGCCGAGACTTCAAAAGAGGACCAATGAGAAGAAATGCTAGTGACTGAAGATGAAACCATGGTCGAAGTCTTCCATGGCAGGAAGCCGAGATTGGAGGACATTTCTCTGATGATGACTACGATAAGTACGATGACTAAGCTTGCTCAATAAAGATGACTTCTCGTTAATAATTGCTGTCTCTCTCATTCATACTTGGGGTCACCCTCAGTCAGCTACTGCGCCTATTGAATAAAATGTCGTATAGCACTTGGTTATAGTGTTGTAGCACTTGGTTGAACATGGCTATAACGTTGCAGTACCTAGCTAAAGCCTAGCAACGACCTAGAAACAATCATCACCTAGCTAAGGTCCAGAAACAACTTAGTAGCAACTATATCAGTCTTCAGAATCGTCCAATTTCACTGTTTCAAGGCTTGCGCAGCTTAGTGCAAGGTTTTTCCCATTATTTTTACAATCTGGGCATTCGGCTGTACAGAGGAGGGCGAGCACATCAGCCATGCAACATGGTCTAGACATAAACTCATACATACAACATAAACAAAAAAATAACAGTAACAGAGATAGTGTAACACAAAATAGAAGCACTCCACAATGCAATCGAGAAGGGCTCTGATCCTTAAGCATACTAAATCAAGCCACAGAAAACGGGCAACAGGCAAGCCAAAGAGCGAGCAGCTACTCGGAATCTGACATTTCATTTTGTAGGTCCTTTCGAATGAGGGCTCCCCTGAAGTTACATAGGTATGCGCATGTTTTGAAAACAGCGTCGGCTAAATCAATCATATTGATTGGAAATGGTCTGTCGAGGATATGGAACTCCTTAATTCTGCGAATGACTCTTTCAATATGCACCCGGGCACTTGCCACTCTCTTTGTTTCCTCCACATCTTGTTGGCTCATCTGAGGCTCGCCAGCAATCCTGAATGGCGGCATGTGGCGAGACACACCTAAGGGCAGCAAATCCTCAATCTTAAAGCCCTTGTCCACCATTACAGCATCCCCTGGCTCCAAGATATCAAGGACACCTGACTGCTGAACAATTGCCCTGTCACTAGTCCCTCCACCATACAATTTTGAAACGTAGGAAATGTAGCAGTCTGGTGTGGCACCTACAAGACACTTCATGGTGTTTGCATACTTGTAGGATGAGAAGGTCTGTCTTTGGGCATTAAGGCCTGAGGGCTTCTGAATTCTTACTTCCGTAGTGTCGAGGACAATGCGAGTGTTGGGGTGCTGCCTGAAATGATGTGGCATGTTTTGCTGCACTTCAGCGAGTGTCGGAAAAGCTGTCAGTGCATGAAGTTCTTTCTCTAGTATGAGCACCCACCGAGAAAAAATTCTGCTGAAACTCGGCATAGAGATCTCAAAGTTTCTGGCTATCTCAAATGATGCCATGCCAGTACGCAAGCGCACCAAGACCATGAAGAATTGTTCTTCGGCACTGGTGATCTGTTTAGTATCATGTTTTAGAAGCTGAGGGTTTCGCTCAAGAACAAAATTTAAAATGTGTTTGAAAATGTTTGATGAGGGTAACCCTGTGTAATACAGCATCTCCTTTGTAGTTTTCATATTTTCCAAACGCAGAGTTCGTGCTTTTAGATCTTCATAACATTCTCTCCAATGTTTAAAGCTATTATTGGCACGTATAAGCTCTCGCTCTAGGCGCTCGGAACGCTGCTTTTCAGCAGCTAATTTTTGTTGAAGCTGCTCAATGCAGCTAGTATTATCTTTGAGAGATTCAAGCTGTTGTTTTAGTTGTGCTGACACTTCCCTTTCTGCATTAAGCTGCTGTTGGAGTTGCACAAGACTAAGTGTGTCGTCACAAGTCTGGCATCTTTTGTCCAGAGGGCTGGTATCTTGCATGGCGTCATCCTGAGGAGCGTCCAGAGGTATACTTTCGCTTGTGTCACAGCTGGTCACACCTTCGTCTTCTGTGTTGAGAACCATGGGCGCTGCTTGCGCCACATTTTTAGCAACCTTGTCGCTGGAAGTCGCAGCTTTTGCACCTACGAATACAGAATAGCCTACATTAAAGAAGTGACAGTACAAGATAGTTTGTATTCCATAAGTAAACATTTTTTACACAAGTACCATGTAAACATAAGAGACACAAGCCCCTTGCCGCCTTTTGAGTCAGCAGTAAACCATTGGAAAAGTGTAAGGGCATTCCTCCTGTATTCGCTTTATGAAATACTTGAATAAATGTTTTCTGACAGCTGTATGTTTTTACTGTTTTGTACAACTGGTCATCTTTGCATTACCCAGGGGTGTGCACCTGCCACACTCCCTTGGGAATGCCTGAAAGCTAAGGCGCCCCATCCCACTGAACGGCATCTCGCTTGGCACCTAAGCATTTTTTAAAGGTAGTTAGAAAGAAGGTCAATAACAACAAGCGTCCAAACGAACGTGCGGTGACTTTTCAACGACGCCTGTCGCAGTAGTAATACGTACCGCGCCTCTTTTCCAATCTGTTGAAGCGAGATAAGGCTCCGCTGCGGCTTCTCTTGTGCTTGAAGACGGACGGCACGTAGTCAGGATGGTGGGGGAAACGCGACGGCGCTCCTGAAAAAGTACGAACAACTTCAAGCATCTGCGCGTGTACGCTGCACTCGACCGATGCCTGCCTTTCGCTCGTATGGCAGGTACCAAGAGCTATGATTATTCCCGTAAATGTAGGCATCCTTATTAGCGTTTTTCTTAACCCGTATTTCACAAAACTGCGCTATACAGCGATCGCGTAGGGCGTCGCTGGGCTGGCCACCACGGCTGATCGAATACACATCCAGGCAGCTACGCGACCGCTAAGCCAGCAGCTGCCTGCTAACGGCACAACACCACATTACTTGCGGCAGCATAGAATAAAATAAAGCTTACCTTGTAAGAAATGTCTGCTGCATACTCGTGAGTTTTCCGATGGCTGCCAAGCTGAGCCGTCGGGATTGACGCGGCTCATTGCCCGTATCCATTTCGCTCGTCTGTCTCCATGCAAGCCGGCAGCAGGAAATCTAAACAGTCTGACCGTTTTATCTTTTCTGCTAACGTTCGCGCAGCCCACGGCAGCACACCGGTTCGGCATATTGTGATCCGCTTGAAGAAAAAACGCGGAGAAAACAAGTTCGCACGCTCACACAGTTCGAACGGCACGACTGCTTGACCCTCAATAGTAATGGCGTCGTATGCCATCCCGTGATGCACGGCGCGGAAAAGCCCCACGCATGCGCAGAGAGGGCACCTGAAAAAGGCCCATTAACCTAACCCTCGCAAAATGAACGCGGGATTCGCTAGCCCGCGTTGAGCAAGAGAAAAAAAAAACACACCGAAACCACAGCCCAAACTTTCAAACGTTGCAGCGGCAAAAGAAATCCACATTGGACGATGCCGGCGGCCAGCCAACGGGGATACACAGCCGGCCAGTTGACGCTAGCGCCGCAGTGCCGAACCCCCGCCCCATTCCGCCTTCCCCGAAAGCCCACCTACCACATTATATCGTCCTTCAGGGGCGGATTCTGAACAAATTCCCGTTATTTCCGACGTAAAAACTTATGAGTGCACAAGGGTGCTAGCATAATCACTGTTGTTTATTGCATCGCCAAATGAAACGTATCGCGCCTCACCGATTCCCAGTCACAGCACAACCCGGTGGCAGTAGCAATAATTTTTTTAGTTTGGTTATTACAAGTGCAGTGACGATTGTTAAATACCTGTGTAAGACGAGAGGCTGTCGAAAATTTGATCTATGTTTTCAGTTTTACGGCGGGTAGTGCGCCCGTCTCACATATTCAAGCACTTTGTAACAGTAGCGATTAAGCTGTTCACAAACGTCGGGCGGGAGCAGCTTCAACACAACTGCAAAGACATTCAGCACCACCGTATTCAATATCCCTTGGCAATGCGCATACAGCAATAATAATGCATAACGTGCACAGAGTAGCACTCACAGCCACCTACCTTTCGCAAGAGAATCATGCTGGCAGCGTACACGTGGCGACGTCCGCCGGTCTTCAGGTGATGTAACGAGTCGGCGTTGGCTGACCACCCCGTTTGCAGGCATCCGTCGGTCTAGAGGCAATATGGTGAGTTCCCATGTGCACGAACTGTCACGTCGATTCTCCATGCCACAGCGCGCGTTGCGAGAAACTATTCCGGCACTCTTCATCGACGATGATCACCAACAAAGGAATCGTACTTGGGAAGCTGGCGCCTGCCGCTCACTTAGTGTGCCGTGTACCGTGCATCATACTGATTCAAGATGTTCCGCCTAAGTCAATGACCGCAACATAAACCACAAAGCACGGGCACGCACGAAAATCAACCGCATCAGCACAAACACAATCACCACGCCATGATCACGTTGTAAGCAGCGCGCCGCCATGACAGGAAAGAAAAATCTGGGAGGACGACAGCGGCGACGCCAGTGGCCACGGCCTAAACGAATTTCACTTCCGACGATGGCGGACGTGACGTCACCGCCGCCATTGAGACTGCGCCCATAGCGAACACGGCCTCAGAGACCGGCAGTAGACATTAATCTCAGAGGCTAGGTTGTAAGCCGCCACCAGCGCAGCGAGGAGGAGGGAGCTGGGAAGCAGCTGCTCGGCTCAGATAATAACTGCTGGGGTTTGACGACGTCCCAAAAGCACGATATGATTTTGAGAGACGCCGTAGTGTGGGGGCTCCGGAAATTTCGACCACTTGGGGCTCTTTACGTGCGCCAAAATCTAAGTATACGGCTGTGCTTTGCACCTTGCCCCCGTCTAAATGAGGTTCTCGGCTCAAGCCGCAAATTGTTTTTGCAATACAGTACATTGTCAATCTGTTTACGCGAGGTGATTCGGTTGCAGCATGCATTTCACGGACCTTTTTCTCAACATTTACATCCGTAGCGCATATGATGTTGATGTTTACTTCCAGCCTTATCATAAATGTGAGCGAACAGCAAATTCAGCGCGAATGTTAAAGCGCAACAGGCGTGGTCTCGGGTAGGTACATCCCACGGAAGTCCAAAAATTAACTGCTATCCAGTGATCACTAATTTTGCTTTTTCTTCGTGCTCGAATCAATATTCTCAGCCAAGAAAATCGTATTAAAATTTACGAATAATCAGGCAATACACTCTTGAGCATTTTTTCGCGATCAATAAAATAGGCACTGCAAACAAATGTAACATTGAAAACGAAAGCTCAAGGGGCTCGACCACTCACCACAAAAATATAGATTTATTTTACGTCAGTCAATAAGAAATAAAAAAAAATGCATGCTCACAAGGGGTGCATTACAAATACAAAAGAAGTTCGATATCCTGTCTATTGAGTTTTACATTGCTCCATTAGGCATTACCAACTCGCTCAAAATGCTGTTCATTTGCACTGCAATGATATTTCACATTATACTCATCATAGTTGCCACTGCTTTCGAGTATAATGACGGTGTTTGGTGCAGCTTCTCCAGCATGGTGCAGCATGGTACACCATCATTTTCCTCACCCACCATTCCCTCGCTGGTTTCCACCATTCGCGCCATAGTGGGCGCTGTCTCCTGCCCCTACCAAGTATTTTGCTGCTACTCTCCACCATCGTCCACCATCCTTTCCACCTTACCCAGCTAACGTACACCTTGCCACCCACCACTGTCCACTATAACACCATGATTTACAGCATACCCAGCATTATTTCCACCATATCCACCACCTTTTCCAGTATCCACCATGGTAGTTTTTCCGATAGGGTGGGCTCGTGGACGGTAGTTCTTTCTCTGCGCGGAGGGCCTGCACTTCTTCGGAGAACATTTATTCTTGGACCCTTTGCAACCAGTAGTGTTCTGGCTTGTGAAGCTCTGCTGCTGTTAACGGTCCGGCTGTGGAACACTGTTTCTTTGACGCGTTTGCAGCGAAGCGGTACACCCACCCGGTGACTCTTAGCAGTCTGTTCAGGTTGCTGTAGTTGCTTACAGATAATATAGCGTTCGAACCAAAGCCAGCGGGACACACTGACGTTTCTTCTGGATTCTGTTCGAATACTGCAATTTCTTCTGAGAATTCAGCGCGCTCAGTAGGCATTGGTTCTTCGGGATCATGAAGCCAGGTTGGACCATGCCACCACATTGTTGACGCAAGAAGATGAGGTGATGAAACCCCTCGTGTGACCAAGTCCGCGGGGTTGTCTTTTCCGGAACAGTGATGCCACTGGGTCGGCGATGTCAGGCTATGAATCTCGGAGACTCGATGACGTACAAACAGCTCTCTTTTGGCAGGCGTTTTCCGAATCCAATGCAATGCCACGAGTGAGTCGGTCCAGAAGTGTACAGGAACGGAGCTAAGCACTGGTACTGTTTTCACGTATGCGCACAACCTTGCGCCGACGACGCATGCTAAGAGCTCTAGACGTGGCAGCGAAATATGTTTAAGTGGTGCCACACGGCTCTTCCTTATGAGGAGCTGTGAGTTGCAGGCGCCGTTTGGTGAGAGCGCCCGTGCGTAGATGCAGGTACCATATGCTCTGGGACTTGCATCGCAGAACACGTGCAGTTCGATTGAAATCATTGCATCAGCTGATTGCAGGAATACGTAACAATCGGCGGAATATGGATTCATGCTGGCCAATTCAGTGCGCCAACTGTTCCAGCTTGCTTGTTCTTCTGGCGGGAGGGCATCGTCCCATGCGCATTTCTTCTTCCACAAGTCTTGAAACAGTAGCTTTGCCCTGAGCGAAAATGGAGCTAGATACCCCAACGGATCGTACACTCTTGCTAACGTCTGGAGCACAATGCGCTTGGTCGAAGGCTTGTTCGCAGCGAAGTCCAACGCTTCGCGCACCATGAGGACAATTCTGTCGCCTTCACGTTCCCAAGGTACACCGAGGAATTTGATTAGAGTACTATCTCCGGCTTCGTTTTCAAAAGCAATCTTGTCTTTAAGGAAGATTTTTCGCAAGGCATGTGCATTGGAAGCCCACTTGCGCAGTTCCATGTTTGCTTCCGAGAATATCTTGCGTGCTTCATTGTACACTGTGGCAGCTTCTTCCACATTCGGAAGTCCCACGATAAGGTCATCGACGTAAAAGGCTTTCTCTAGTAATGCTACAGCCTCAGGATGTTGTTCTCGACAGAGTGTTAGGTGATGTCGAATGGTAGCTGCGAGCAAAAATGGGTTGCTGGTTGCTGATTAAATGATCAACCTTTCCAGTCGCGACCTTCCACTAGACGTCGGAACCAAGTTATACGCTTACTTCCTGTGGGTGCCATGTGTCGGGATGAAAGTTGTCTGCGGCATCATAGTTCTTGTCGCACAAAAGCTGCAAAATATCAGTGCTGAGCGGCGGGCTTGTAACTGCACACACTTCGGGGACCTCCAAGGCCTCTACGGTTACCGCTATGTCCCTACGTTGGCCTCGTAAAGTCAAAGCTACCCGTTGACTGCGCCTTACTTCGCGGGGCTTCGAGTGGCCGAACGTCACCAAGGAAAGTTCTTAGGTTCCGATAACCGGGCATATGAGGTCCTTTGAGACATCCGCTCGGATGAATGTGCGCTGGCTACTGCTGTCAAGAAGAATGCGCACGAGACGCCGTTGGTACCCGCACTCAATCCAGACTCGTCCTGTTTGGAGAAGAACGGCGTTGATTCCGCTCAGGGCGCTTGGGGCCGATGTCACTGACGGCATGTTCGTGCCTCGCCCGGCGATGCGAGGCTCGTCTTGGTTCACTGTCGTTGCGTTTTCACGGGTTGGGGCTGCCGGCGTGAACAATTCACAGAGGATAGTGAGATGTCGGTTGCACTTACTACAGATGATGGTACGCGCACGTCGGCAAAAACGCGCCATGTGGTTTTGCAAGCCGCAACGGTAGCAGCAACGAGCTGTGCGCAACGGAGCCCGTTTTTCTTCAGCTGAGAGTTGAACGTTGCAGTCCGCGATGGTGTGCTGACAACTGCTGCATAAGGGGCACACCTCTTCCGTAACTGCAACAGATTCGGCAGCGAGTGCGGACGCTGTAGGCAAATGTCCCATCGGTGCTGACGGAGGTTCGACATCTTCTTCGGGCAGTAACCGCGAGAAAGCAGACGGTGTTCGTCCTGGCCTGCCTTCCTCTCGAACCTCAATTTGTATGCGCAGGAAGCATTTCTGCACCCTGACGAGCTCTTTCTTCGGGGGTCGCTATACCGGACGTATCCTGCGCGGCTTCTTGGACTTCTGCCGGTAGAGGATCGCGAGGTCGTCAGGCAGGCACCTCATTAGGACGCGGTTGAGGACCACGTTGTACTGGTCGGGTGAGACGCCCAAACCGGTCTGTGCCGAGACGCGAAATTGTACCTTGTCGTAGAGTAGGCGAAGTTTGTCGACATCTGCCGATGACTTGACTGGTGGTAAGGCGAGCAGGTGGTCGATGTGCTCGTTGATGAGCAAGTCACGTCGACTAAATCGCTCCGTCAAGGTCCTGATGGCGATCGCATAATTATCCTCCGTGAGTCTATTGCCTTCGATGGCTCTCTTCGCGGCGCCACTCAAATACGAGAGGAGGTACTCAAATTTCTCAATCGGCAGAAGGTCTTCATTATGGGGGATGATGGCACTGAAGTGGTCCCAGAAGGTCTGCCAGTCGCGAAGTGCGCCGGAAAATGTAAATATCTGAAGTTTCGGCAGGACCACTGTTCGATGACGCGGCACGGTTGCTGGGCCGGGTCTCCCCTCTGTTACACGAGGTGCAGCGTCAGTGACCTCGGTATGCGCTGAGCTGCCGGCCCCAGCGACGTCGGCGTTCGGTAACGTAGCCTCGGGCCTTGAAGTCCTCCTTGCCGTCGCTGTGTTGGCGTGTTTGCGCAGGAAGAAGCGCGCTCGAGACACGGCATAGGACACTTTCCGGTCGTAGTCTTCCGCGGCCTCGAGCTCTTAGTCATAAGCGTCATCGTTCGTGGCGTCAAGGATTTGCTTGTTGAGGTTGCCGAGCTCGACGTTCTTCTGAGTCAGGTATGTAACGTGCGAATCAACTTGAGCGGCATCGGGAGCCGTGGCCTGAAGTTCGTCGGTCAGGAGCGTAATGGTTCGTGTGACGCTGGCCCTGACGACGCCACGGTTTTTGCGGAGCCCCTCCAACGATGCCATGGAAGCTGGAAGTCTTGGAAGGGCGATGACCGGGGGGTTTTCGGCACCAGAAAGAATGTCGCGTAATTAATACCCGAGCCCTAGACCAAGCATTCTTTCTCTTTATTCCACTGCTCAACAATATACACACCCTTTACCGCTGGCTGGACTCAGAGACGGCAGGCGCTTATAAGCGTTTCTTCATTAAAGGCTCTGATATACTCCAGCGTAACGTCGACGAGCGAGCGCGCGCGTCGCGGCGACGTTACGTCCGCAAAAAACAGCCCTCTATAGTCCGGCGTCGGCTGACCGCCGACGCGGCCGACGGCTGCTGGCGCGCTCGGGCGTCGCTCGGCGCCAAATAGATCCTGCTGCATTTCGCGCCAGACGCGCCAGACTCGCATGTACAGGAACCTGCTTCGCGGGCTGTTTCGTCGGTTCCTGACAGGTGGCGCGGGCGTTCTTCGCTTTACTGCGCATGCGCTCCTCTAGATGCGATCGCACCGGCGTGTTGGAGCCGGGTCGACTGTAGCGGAGACCGATTTGCGCCTGGCGTTGCGTCGCCAGCTCGGCGTGACGAAACGCAACGTCCTCGCGGGCGCTCGCGTCGGACGCCGGAGTATAACAGAGCCTTAACAGCGAGATGGCGCGAGGAGTGCACCGGGCGCATTTAAAAGTCGTCGGCCAGCTCGCTCGCTTCTAATATTTGCGCAGGGAGAACCTTGCACTTCCGCTGTCTGCTCGCGCGGTAGTTGCTGCCGGGGGGCAGAAGTTTCTGCAGCGTAGCAGCGCGTACATCACGGGCCGCTTTTCTTGCCATCGCATTCATTGCTTCGCCCTTGCGGCGAAACTGTGACTTTTTCGTTCCGCGCGCTCCGTGGAGGCTAACCTAGGCACCGGGATGTCATGCCGTCGTTTGAAATTGGCGACGCGCGCCTAATACGCACTCTTTCGTGACAGCGCTAGCCAGTTCTCCAGAGCTACCGTCATGCTGGCCAGGCTCTGTGCATCCGTACTCGTTGTCACGTGCCCTTAGAAACAGTTTTTTTTTCTCTTGCTACAAGTCTTAACATGGCTGCAAAGGATAGCAAGAACAGAAAACTAACAAGTTCTTTTATTCCCGTGTCGCGGACTGTGTCCGCGAGTGGCCCAGATGAAGACAACAGCGAAACTTCATCTGCTACTCCTGGCGTTACCGACCATTCCCCGAAAAGAGCTGACGATGACTCTAGTCAATCGAATGTTCCGAGCTTACCTGACTGTTGGAGCGCAAAACAAAGCGAATTCTTCCTGAAAGAAAATGACTGACTGAGCGTCAGGGACGGAAAGCTGAAATGCCTCCCATCCTCGAAGGTAAAACATCTGGGCAGCCAGAGACGAATCGCGACAGAATGGATTGGTAAAAGCGTTTGGAGACACCAAACATCAACGACAGAAAGCCTTGCGCAAGAAGATATACCAGCACAGACAGACAGATGCCCACCTCAAGGCTTTGGAATTAGAGAAGACAGCAAAGAAAGCTCGAAGAATCCTTCATGGAGCAGCACAGTGAACACAAGGAAGTCGCACAAAAAATACCTCGCATTGCTACAAGCAAGCCAAGAACTGCCGTCATTTCAGCTATTTCGGGGACGAAATTGGCGTGCAAATCGCCAACGGCGTGGCCCTGGAAAGAATTCTACACACGAATGTCTCCAGTGCCACATTGGGCAAGAAATGAGCAAGAAGATGTGCAAAACTATCATTGAAAGTGAGGAGACATTCTCTGTGCTAATCGACGAGAGCACAACGATCAGCAAGCACTCGACATTGATTGTGTATTTACGCTCTAGCTTCAAAAATGCAGAGCCAATCACATTCTTCCTGGACCTTGTGGACGCTGAGGACGCAACAGCAACTGGCATAAAAGATGCGTTACTTACGTGTTTCCATTCGCACGGTCTCACGGTGGACGTGCTGAAGGAAAATCTGATCGCGTTTGCATCGGACTGAGCTTCAGTTATGCTCGAAAAACAATCGGGCGTAGCGAAGCTCCTTGAAGAATCATTCCCTCACCTCATAACATGGCACTGCTCCACACATCCTTTAGAACTAGCAGTCGGAGAGACTGTTCGAGATGTGGAAGGGATAAACCACTTTAAAATCTTCATAGATAAGTTGTGCTGCTTGTACAGCAGTTCCCCGAAAAACCGCAGGGAACTTGAAAGCTGTCCAAAAGATCTCAACACGTCACTTTTGAGGATTGGAAAAGCTTTAGATATCAGGTGGGTGGCTTCGAGCTTTCCATCGGTATATGCAGTGATGAAGTCCTACCCCGCCCTGTACAATCACTTTTTGAGCAGTTCCCGAGATCTTAGGCGAGACACCAGATAGCAGAGTCAATACAAGGAGCTCTCAGAGACGTTGTCGTAGGTTGAGTTTGTAAAATATCTGTGACTCCTTTGTGACAGTTTGGCCGAGCTTTCCGAGCTCTCTTTGATCTTACAGAAGACAGGAATCACCTTGCCAGCGGCGCACAACCAAATCACACGGCAAATAGCAGTTTTATTGCGAAAGCTGTTATGAGATCATTTCAAAGGCCGTTTTGATGCCGTAGTTGTCCGCCGCCAGTGTCCGTAACCACTATCGCGCGAAATAAAAAAAAACTAAATAACAAAAACTTTCCAGGATGGAACGGAGTTCGAACCTGTGGCCTCGGCGTGGGAGCCCCGTATTCTACCTCAGAGCCATGCAACTGCTTGAAACTGCCTTGTGAAAAGACATTATACAGTCTTCATGTCGGGAAGGAACCACATCAACATATGTAATATAGAGTGCTAGAAGAGTAAAACAAGAACCAGGCTTCACACGACGCGAATTGTGTAACCAGGCGTCACACAATGCGAATTGCGCAACGAGTGGGTTGTTAAATGCTTCAAACCCATTACATTGGGCTCTGCCATAATTCTTCATCGTCATCAGACGAGTGGGACTGTCACGAGGGCTTTCCCTCGGTACCTCGACTCCAGCATGGAGGAGGGCATGATGATCACTGTGGAGGGGGAGGAGCTTCTTCCGGAAGAATTTAGTGCGGAGTACGGGTGGCGATCGGTAGCCATCAAGAAGAGTGCTGGCCGAGGGCGGCCCGGCGACCGACCGCGGGCAGAGAGTGGCGGATCGGGTCGCGAAGCAGAGCACAGCAGGAGAGCCAAGGGGCCAAGGAGCAAGATCATTAAAGCGTCGAGGATGCCACCACTACCCAAGGAACATTTCAGAATCATCTTTCGCCCCCGGGGAGGACTAGACGTCCGGAAGACGGGCCCTATTCGACTCGGGCAGGCGATTTTCACTGCAGCGGGGCTCGGCCTCGACAAAGTTATCCAAGACATCATATGCCCCAACACCATGCAAAACATCATCGTCGCCAGCACTCCATCCAGGGTGAACGCCGACGCCTACCTCAAGGTAGAACTCATAACCATCGGGGAAAGCCAGCGCGAGGTCAGCACCTACGAGGCGGCCCCTCATGCTACGTGCAAGGGCGTGATTCGTAACGTCGATATCGGGCAGAGCCAGGCCGAGCTGGACAGAAACATCATTAATTCGAGGAACCCTTTAGCCCTGGCGGTCAAAAGGATCAAGAACACAGAAGCTGTAGTCATCGCTTTTGACGGTTACAAAGTGCCCAATTTCGTCAGGTACGGGCCTTCGCTCGTGAAATGTTCTCTATATCT
This sequence comes from Rhipicephalus sanguineus, assembly GCF_013339695.2. NCBI lineage: Eukaryota > Metazoa > Arthropoda > Arachnida > Ixodida > Ixodidae > Rhipicephalus > Rhipicephalus sanguineus. The sequence continues at coordinate 127,223,085 of NC_051179.1, read as the reverse complement.
ACGACAACACGATAACTGCTACGCATGCGGCAGACTAGGTCATCGCGCAGACGTTCGCCCGACGCCGGAGAACGTCATCTGTCGCGGCTGTGGGGTGAACAACACGGACAGCACCCATGCCTGCACTCCCAAGTGTGGCCTATGCGGGGGCCAACACCCGACGGCGGACAAGTCCTGTAAGCACAGATTTCAAGTTCCGTACGTCGTTCGTCTTCGAAGAAGGGAGAGAGCTCAAGCGGCCAGGCAGGATGATGCAACCCCAAAGTCGTCGACTCGTCGATCTCGCTCTAGGCGCCGTTCTGCCACCAGGGGGAGCGATCTTCTCGCTCACGGTCACTCGAGGAACCCTAGCGCCCGCTCCAGGTCCAGATCTAGAAGCCGTTCGAATTCCAGGGGTCGCGTCAAGGATCGATCCAAACCTAGAAGCACATCCGGTTCCACCAGCCGTTCTCGGTCCCGGGGTCCGCGGAGCAGAATCTCGTTCAAGGACACGCCCGGATCGAGGACCTGGGCCGACTGTGTCAGAGGATGCACCGAAAACGTAACGGGGGGTCCATCGCCAGAGCATTATTCAGTCAAACTATCCCAGTTAGAAAAAGAGAATGCAGCAATGCGAGGTATTGTAGCGGCATCATCATCATCGCTCACGATCATCATCATCGTTTTACCATTTACGCGCGGCGCCTCTCGCGCAGCTCATGCTCAGAGCTCGAGGCGCGAGGAGTTAAGAACGTGCTCACGCTCCTGGAGGCTGGACGCCGGCAGCCGCTGCCTCTCTGCTTGTACTAGGGCCCTCGAATAAAGTGGCGAGACTTCGGCACGGCCACGTCGG
>NC_051179.1:126861443-126922153 GCF_013339695.2 Rhipicephalus sanguineus | reverse complement strand
ACCGGTCGAATGGTCTGGCAGGACAAGCGAAGGTCTGTAGTGGAGCTGGAGAACGGGAAGCTGGATTCTTCCGGCGCTGGCAAGCAACAGGCACGGACGTAGCGGCGAACGAAGCGATACATTCCGCGCCAGTAGAAGCGTTGGGATAGGCGGGTGTAAGTTTTAGGGGCGAAGCTCCTTAAGGCGGCACCCGTTCGTCCCTCGTAGTCGTCGTGGTCGTAGTAGTGAGTAACAAGTCTTACGCTTTGACCTCCAAGGTGGTGCCGGTGGGAGTTTCTTCCTGGCGTTGTTGAACAATAAAAATTCGCAGCGTGCGCGTTAACTAAAAGCCGAATTCTTCTGTCTCTCATTCCCCATAGCAGCCATTGGCATGTTCCAGTAGGAAACGTTAGTAGAATAGAAGTCGAAGTGTAAGTGTTAGCTAAAAGCCGACTTCTTCTGTCTCTCATTGCCATTAGCAGCCATTGTTTACCTCCAAGGTAGTGCCTGGTGAGATTTCTCCTGTGCGTGATTAAACATAAAAATTTTGTTCAAACGCCGTTGATTGATGAAATAAACCAACGAAAGACGCCAGATGTTTTGTAAAAGCAGAACGAAAGAACGCCAGATGTTTTCTTAAAGTGTAGTAGTATTGCATGTAGCCACCTCGCCCGATCGTCAACGGGCGAGGTGGACCGGCAACGGCGCGAGGACCCTGCCGTACGAGAGTTAAATCATACTAAAGACATACTTTGCGGGCGATACACTCTAGTGAGCTTTCAACTTTTCGTCTTAATGTACATGATAAAGAAATTAGTTCTACGAAAAACGCAAGGCACACCTTGAGCAATATGTGGTTTTGGGACGCTAAATGAAACCATGAGGCGATGCGAAGCCGGAGCACTTGCACGATCGCGTTCCGTTGGCTTTCGTTGGGCATGCTACCGACCTCGCGTCGTGGAACGCGCGTCCTGTCTTCCCTCTAGCCTTGCCTTTAATTCGCACAGGGCGAGCGGGGAATGCGGTCGCTCTTGGCGCTCTTTCGCTCGGGAGCGGACTTCTTCCTTGCATTTCACCGATCACAAGTGATAATGAAGGGACCACGTAAACCAACAGTACAATAAAAGTTTGATGTTTAATATATACACGATGTTTCACACTCTTTATATTATGTACTGGGCGCATTTCACGGAAGAGTTTCACGGTTTACAGATGATTCCCTCCGTAGCTTCGCCCCACTCATCATCATTCACCCCGTGGATATGCTGTGATTTTTAACACTCCCGCATGCGCGCAATGTAGGTCGGCGTGAAAGGAGGCGCATATGTCCGAGCGGAGATGTGTGGGAATAACCAGGAGCCATCGGCGTCCTTCAGGGAGATAATTTCGTCGGTACAGCAAACCATCCCGGATAACGAAGTGCTGTATTTGACGGCGCATACCTCTAGGGATGGGTTGCGAGGGAGGCCGACGCAACAAGTTAAGAATTGAAGCAACCCAGGGATCCTTCCTTTGCTCCAGAAACATGTCGTTGACACCAAGTGCAGATACGTCGTGTGTAGGCGGAGGCGGCGACTCGTCACTAGATGGTAGGGGTGATCGGGACAGAGCATCTGCGTCGGAATGTCTTCGGCCAGATCGGTAAATGACGTGAATGTCGTACTCCTGGAGCCGGAGTGCCCAACGGGCGAGCCGGCCGGAAGGATCTTTTAAAGAGGAAAGCCAACATAATGCATGGTGGTCTGTAACCACGCTAAATGGCGCCCGTAAAGATAGGGTCGGAATTTGCCTATTGCCCATATAATGGCCAGACACTCTTTTTCTGTAACGGAATAGTTGGCTTCCGCTTTTGTGAGCGCACGGCTGGCGTAGGAGACGACGTACTCATCAAATCCAGGCTTACGCTGGGCGAGCACAGCACCGAGACCGATACCGCTAGCGTCCGTGTGGATTTCCGTCGGAGCAAGTGGATCAAAATGTCGCAATATTGGAGGTGATGTAAGAAGGCGACGGAGTGTGGCAAATGCATCATCACACGCCGATGACCATCCCGAAAGATCGCGGTTGCAGCGAAGAAGTTCAGTCAAGGGCGATATGATGGAGGCAAAGTTGCGGATAAAACGACGAAAATAGGAACATAGGCCGAGGAAGCTGCGAAGTTCTTTCATCGTCTTTGGCTTAGGGAACTCGGCAACGGCACGAAGTTTCGTCGGATCCGGACGAACACCATCTCTAGAGACGACATGGCCCAAAATTAGGAGTTGTCGGGCGCCAAAGCAGCACTTCTTTAAATTGAGCTGTAGACCGGCGGAACTGAGGCAAGTGAGCACTGTTTCGAGGCGCTGAAGATGTGTTGAAAAGTCACGGGAAAATATGACAATGTCGTCTAAATAGCACAGGCAGGTTTGCCATTTCAGGCCACGGAGGATGTTGTCGATCATGCGCTCGAAGGTGGCAGGCGCATCGCATAGCCCGAATGGCATGACATTAAATTCGTATAAACCATCGGGGGTAACGAAAGCCGTTTTTGGGCGATAAGCCTCGGCCATCGGAACCTGCCAATAACCGGAGCGCAGGTCTAGCGACGAGAAGAACTCGGCGCCTTGTAAGCAGTCGAGCGCATCGTCTATGCGAGGTAACGGGTAAACATCTTTGCGTGTGATCTTGTTCAACCGGCGGTAGTCGACGCAAAATCTTATTGAGCCATCTTTTTTCTTTACTAGAACAACCGGCGAGGCCCATGGGCTGTTAGAGGGCTCAATAACGCCGCGCTTCAGCATGTCGTCAACTTGTTCTGCGATGACACGGCGTTCAGATGCCGACACACGATACGGACGCTGACGTAAAGGTGCGTGAATGCCAGTGTCGATTTGATGACATACAGTGGAAGCACGGCCCAAAGTTGGTTGCTGGTGGTCGAAGCTTGTGCGGAAGCGCTCGAGGAGGGCGATGATTTCGGCGCGCTGCTGGGCCGTAAGGTTGCTGTCGATGCATCGAGAAAGTGCTTCGGTGAACGATGGCTGAGAGGGTAACATGGAGCAATCAACGGCGTCGATATGAAGCGGATTCGAGTGATCAGGAACGACATGTGCACACAAGGAATCAATGTCATCTGCAAGGCCTAGCCACTCTCCGCGCAGTAATTTGGAAGGCGAGGGAAACGGATTAGAGACATAAATTGCACTTGATCCATCGTGAATAGTGAGAACGGCGAAAGGAATCAGGAAGCACTTGCGCCGGACAGCGGTTTCAGAAGGCGTAAAAAGAACAGGTGAGCCAGTAGAGATGTCGCAGGAAAGCGGTACTAGCGCTGATGAGAAAGGGGGTATCGGTGTGTCGGCAGCCACAAAAACTTTTGCAGGTGAAGGTGGCGAGTCGACCGCAGCAGATGCACACAACGGCGAGAACTCGACTTCGGCACGGGCGCAATCGATGACAGCATGATGAGTGCAGAGAAAGTCCCAGCCCAGTATAATGTCGTGGGAACACGTCGGCAACACAACAAACTCGACGGCAATAAATAACGTCTGCAATCGCAACGCGTGCCGTGCACGCAGCGAGAGGGCGAATTTGTTGCTCACTTGCAGTGCTCAAAACGAAGTCGTGAAGAGGAGTCGTTACTTTCTTGAGTCTGCAGCAAAGTTTCTCATTCATTACAGACACTGCGGCGCCAGTGTCAACCAGTGCCAAAACAGGGACACCTTCAACGGAGACAGCAACGACATTAGACGGCGAAAAACAAGGTCTTGTAGAGTTCGAAAGCTGCGCAGTTCTTGCCTCCGGAACTGCGGCTTCTAGTTTTCCTCAGGGACAGAAGGAGGGCGTCGTAGCATAGGGGAAAGGGAACGGCGCCGAGGTGAAGGCGACCGGCGTCTGTTGAAGTTCTGGCGAGTCGAAATGTGTCCATGGCGGCAGGCGGGGCAGATGGAGCAGTCTGAGGTCTCGGCGGGAAATCGTAACTGTTTGGCCGCACGTCGTCACGTAGGAGAAACTCACGCCGTCGGCAAAACCGTGCTACGTGACCCGCAAAACCACAGGCGTAGCAGATGGGGCGGTTGTCTGGAGTGCGCCATGGGTTTTGAAGGCGTGATGGTGTTGGTCGGGAGAACGGACGGACAGAGTGATGCACAGGTTCAGGCGGTGCGGCAAAGGTGCGCGCGGGAACGTAGGAGTTCGCGACAGGCAAACGTCGGGGTGTGGTCAGTGCTTCAGCATAGGTCAGCGGAGCAGCCACTGGTGGATGCATGGGCTGCGGGCAGCACCTCGGATACTTGCTCCTGAACGACACGCTGTATCGATGGCGGCAAAGTAGATGGGGCAGCTTCAAAGGTGTAAGGTACAAGAGACAGCTGGCGCGCGACCTCCTCGCGTACAAACTGCTTGATCTCAAGGAGCAAGGCAGAATGATCTTCCGCAATGCCAGCCGACGTTAAAGCGGAGATCGTTGCACATGACGCACTGGCGCGACGAGTGGATTCACGCTGTTTCCAGAGTTCGTCATAGCTCTGACAGAATTGGATTACGTCAGAGACCGTTTGCGGGTTCTTGGCGACGAGCATCTGAAATGCGTCGTCACTCACACCTTTCAAAATGTGTTTGATCTTCTCGGCTTCCGTCATGGCCGAGTTGACACGCCGGCAAAGGTCGACCACATCTTCGATGTAGCTGGTGTAATTTTCACCATTTTGCTGAGCTCGAGCGCGCAAGCGCTGTTCGGCGCGTAGCTTGCGAAGCGCTGGACGGCCGAGCAGATCCGCGAACGCCGTTCTGAAGGCCGACCAGGTGGGAAGGTCCCGCTCGTGATTACGGTACCACAGACTGGCGACGTCGGTTAAATAAAACTGGACGACGGTAAGCTTGTGCGCATCGTCCCATTTGTTGTGCTTGCTCACCCGGTCGTACTCGTGAAGCCAATCTTCCACGTCCTTGTCATCGGTACCGCTGAAGGAAGGTGGGTCACGTTGCCGGATGGGGCCGGAACAGACAACAGGCGGAGTAGTTGAAGCCGAGGCGGCTACCTGCTGATCTTCGTCCGTGGACATGGTAGAAACCGGAGGCAACGTACGGTTTCGAAGTTCCAGGATTATGAGTACCCAGCACTTCCACCAGTTAAAATAAGGCGTTTAGGAGTAGCACTGGTTTATAAAACAGAGAAACAGTTACGACAAGTTACGTGCTAATGGCGGAACCAGCCTAAGCGCCGAGACAACCAAACGTCTTCTTCTTTTCCACCTGAGTGGTACCCTCTGCCTTTCCGAGTAGCACTCATCTTCTTCACTACATATTGAATGTATCGGAAATGCAGATACAGATACGCGTCTTGCGAGACGTATCGCGATACAGATACAACATACCCAAAGAGTATCTAAGGTAGTATCTAAGATACATGTATCTTCGATACTGCCCAACACTGATATATATATATATATATATATATATATATATATATATATATATTATATATATATTAGAGCGCCTTGCGTAACACTTCCCAGCGCTGACCGCTTCGTAAGTTTATATGGAGAGGGAGTGATCGAAATACCCGCGGAAACGCGCGTATACACATAGGAAACTTTATAGCGCGACCTTGGTCGTACTACGTCTCACGAGTCCACCGTTCTGAAGACATGCGTTATCTGTTCGTCTGCACTTAGTTACGCCCCAGCAGAAAAGCTCAGCAACGCGCAGCATAAAAAAAGCGCCCAAGGAAGAACCTAGAGCGTCGTGTTCAAGCCATCGAACTAAAACTGTGCGTAATTTGCCCGGAATACTGCTGCAGGCTTTGGTTACCTGGCCTACATTTACCCGCGCGTCATTCGTGGTGAAAGTGTCAGAATTGTCATCACCGCCTTTTTCATCGTCCGTGTTTTCCTCATGTTTTGGTGGAAGAACGGCAATATCGACGTCACCTTCCAAGTTTCCTGCAGTCTCAACTTCATCTAAAGCTTGTCCGCCGCGGTGGTGTAGCGGTTAAGGTGGTCGGCTGCGGACCCGAAGATCGTGGGTTCGATCCTAGTCGCGACGGTCACATTTCGATGGAAGCGAAGTCCTATAGAGGCCCTTGTACTGTGCGACTTAAGTGCAGGTTAAAGAACATGAGGTGGTCGAAATTTTCGTAGCGCTCTACTACCGGCGTGCCTCATAATCATACCGTGCTTTTGGCACGTAAAACCCCATATATTATCATTTTTGTATCCAAAGCGTCGCGCAGTTGACACTGCCCCCCGCTTCTGCTGCTTTGGAAGGGAAATGTAGGAAGCCGCCAGGCGAGCGCGAGGCATTATGCTAGAGAGGATGGGAAGCTATGCGAGCACGGCTTTCGCCTTCGCCGCAAGGTCTGTCTGGCCATGCCATGCCTGGCGGCGTCAGCGACATCGCGAGAAAAGGTTGTGACTGATGCCAAGTATCGAGTTGGGTCGGTTTAGTTAGCGATCTTCTTCAGGGTGTGCTCGCCTTATGTCCTTGTAACACAATCATGCTGCTTTAAGTGAACGATCGCGTGGTTACCTTTCATAGATCCGGCGCTGGCGTTCTGCACAATTGAGAGGACATTTCCACGTCACCGGTGGGCGTACACGGTGTTACATGCGCACCTATATGTTTGTGCTGCTCTAACACGATCACTACGGCTGTACACATTAAACTGTCATATCCAAATCAGTGGAAGATTATACAGTAGAGCAAAAACCTTTTTTTTCCTCGCCTCATCCGAGGCGCACCAAAAGGCCGGCGGCTCGCCCGATGCCTCGGTGGCCTGTACCGTGGTGCGGAGGAGGCGCCGCGGCCACGCCCAGCTCTGAAATTATGCTCTCTCCGTGCGATTGGGACGGCCGGAAAGAAACCTGCCGGCGCGCAACCTCGGAAGCCATGGCGTGTAACAAGGGTGTACAGGTAATGACCGGTGCTTGGCGCTCTGTGACATACCACGAGAAACCCAAACTGGTTGAAAGTCAGCATGGACTCAAACATTGGTAACATAAAATGCGCGACACCGCGCTTTTGTCGTCACACTCAACAAATCCACGCTAACTTGGAAGAACGTACTTCCAAGGTCATTTTACTCTCGCTGCACCGTTGGACGTACCGAGTAGCACGAATGCCAAGCTCTGCTGAATTAAGGACTGTCAGGACTCATTAAGGACTGTCAGGATTCGCCTTCGGGGCAGGAGCACTCAAGAAAGCATTGAGGAAGACGAACGGCGAGGTTTGTAGATAAAAAGTAAAAAATGGTTCACTTCACTACATGTTGGTAGGGGATTCTTCTTCCAGCGGGCCGACACCAGGTTTAAAGGTATTTCGGTGTCCCTATAGGGATAGCCGGTCTGGAGGCGCTCGCTTGCTAGGGCAAATATTGTCCACCACATTCGTTCCATGAGGTAACTCTCAACATGGCGCCTCAAGGAGAGAGAACGTATCGGACCACCTGCGTTCCTTTCCTGAGAAAAACAACCACCATTTCACTGCACCAAAAAGTTCCTTTGACTGAAGCTAAGGCGCGGTACTGCCACAAGCACCCGGGCGGATGACTCGATGGAGGCGATGGTTATCTTCTCGGTAGTGGCGGCGACAATGAGACATCGCCATCCCAGACGCATGATGCCCGATACCCTGCACCTGGAAGCGTAGTCAAAGAAACGGCTCAGCTTGTCACTAGTGCGAGCCCCCTGTCTCTAGTGCGAGCCCCAGGATGGAATAATTAAAACAAAGCGCACGATATTTGGATAGTGCTGTGCAGTGTCGCGAAACTGTATGCGATCCGGAGTTCTGGAGTACGGCATCTGCGTGCGGATATATGTGCTGGCGCCGTTCGGTGAGTCTCTGTTTAAGCCGCTGGTGCGGTGAAATGCGACACGATCATTCCATCTGTGCGCGCAGCCTTACTTAAGTGATCCATGTAGGACCAATGTTCATTCTCTCTGAGGAGTCGTCCAGAAGGCGCCTGACGACTGACTTGGCTTTCAGGCCAAATCAGTCGTTCCCGTTCACGAAAACATCCACGAGATTGATAAATGCCCTTGCTATTAACAGTTTTACTTTTTTGAAACCTTGAAAGGATTTTATTCTTTCATTTCTCTTACATGGGCGCGGAGTATCCTGACATGACCGACGGAGCAGTGCTGCGGGGAAAACAGTACTTTAAGGGCGGGTAAAACACTTGCTTGCGTTACAGTCGCTTTAGTAATCCTCTGCACGAAAATACAGCTAGCACGCAAGTAATTTTTTGTTGTTCATCCCACTGTCGCAGAAGTGCGGCAGTAAGACATTTGGATCGTAGGAGTTCCCTGCGTGGCGCCCATTGGAAAATCGTCGATTTCGTTGCTGCAGCTGCTATGGGTCAAGTGGCATACACTGTGCGGGCATCCGAAGACATTACATGGACGTGGCATTTTCTATAAACTGCAGTTAGATCGAGTCTCGAGAGCCAGCAAAGCCCGCATAGCGATGTGCGATAATGAAATTACCCTCGAGATGCGACTACGCAAGCTTGAAACTATCACCGACACGCGACATGTGTCAGTGCAGCGCAGCCCTGATAACGGAACTTCTGGACCAGCGTCGCCGTTCTCCATGGTAACGCCAAGAAGTTTTTTTCGCGAATCAAACAGTAACGCACAAGCAGTATTTTATTACGTGTTTTATTTTGATAGCTATTTTGATTAATAGCGATTACTTGTACTCAGGACTCTTGGCGTCATCGGGCTCATTCCAAGATGTCCCACTGGTGGCGCGTATTGTGTGCTACACTTAGGCGCCTTAAAGGGACCGACAACTGCCCAGAACATGAAATGAGATGACTGCACTGATGGAAAGATTGTCCGTCGCATTGACTCAAACCAACCCAGTTTATCTCGTGAGAGGCGGATTGATATTTTTATTTCTTCATTGAAAGTCGCGAAAAATGACCTTTGGCGCCTCTGGCGGCAAAATCATACACGGTCCGATGAAGGCGGTCACGTGACCATTGATTGGTGTATGCGTTCGATTACTTTTCTGTTAGTACTGAAATATTGTTCATTTCTTTATATTAAAAGATATTACTCCATAAAAATGTACATATAGGCCTGCGTTAGTTGTGTGCAACAAAGTGGCGCTGCCTTCGCTTGGCGTAATGATGCCATGCCGCGAAAAGCCATCCATGACACAGGCGCAGGCAACCTTGGTCGCAGGCGCGCACAACGCTGTACAAATACCGAGAAGTTGTATAAAGCCACATCATCTCATTGTAACAGCTTGCTATTTTCAAAAATGGCTGGAAAGCTCAAAATAAAGGTGGTTAAGCATAGCTACAGTAACTCCTGCGAAAGCAGAACGACGACAGCTTTCACAAGGGCTAGCGGCATTGCTATCAATTCTCAGCGTTGCTGGAGCAAGCCTTCATGCGTGTTTGGAGCCTTTCAGATCGAAAAATACTGCCTATAAAATAACTACGTGCGTTTAGGATAAACCACTGCAGCTACAAACGCTACGAAGGGTAAGCTTCCTGTCGCGCCGTAAAAGGCTGGGTCGAGAAAAATCAGTTGTCGGTCCCTTTAATGCCATCGTTGCCACGAAGGAACCAAGGAACGCTGCCATCGGGGCCCCCTAGCTACACTTACTTTAATTTCTCTACTAGTAGAGCATTGCTGTTGATAAAACTGACGTTTCAGACTTAACCAATAAATGACCTTTCACTCTGAGATAAAATGTTAGTTGGCTTTAGTGCGCCTTTAAACAAAATTTTCACGGTCAATTCTAAAGAACAAACTGTCCTCCTCCTCTTTGAGGTTAGCCGAGAGGCCCAACACCTTTATGGCTTCTTGCTTTCATGACGACGGGACATGTGGTTCGTCAGCTGGTATTTTTGTGAAAAAGATATATTGCAGAGGACGCATGAGTAGGGACGTTCTCCTGTATGAGTGCGGATGTGCATCACGAGGCTGGTTTTCGCGAAAATGATGCACTGCAGTGGGCACAGTTGAAGGGACGCTCTCCTGTGATACCCTTGTCACACGGGTAGTCTAACCACAGTTAAGTACGACGGCCGTTAAGTCTAACGGCTGTTGTACCTTGTCACACAGCAACCCTAACCGCAGTTAATCCGCTAACGACCGTTTTCGTAAACGGAGGAAGACAACCCGGGTTAGCGCCGTAAACTGACAACATGGCTGCCTCCATGTCGGACGCGAGCAGCTCGGCTCCCAGCGAAATATCAAGCCAAAAGCGTGTCAACTGGACCGTTGCGACGATGGAGGTGTTGATACGCATTTGGCAAGGTAAATTACCGGCTTTGAGGTACCAGTTTGTCCGTGCTGCAAAAATACAGTGTGCATTTCACGAGATTGATACACAGCAACGTTCGTTCATTGAACAGGGCTTCACGCCATTTGATAGACGCGCATCAAGACACGCTGCTGACGCGTCCATAATCGAGCGTGAAGCCCTGTAGAAGGCGATGTAATGGCGGTGTTGCACGAACGCAGCCATGTATGAACTAAAGAACGCTTGGAAGCGCAGCAAACGTGTGACAGCGCCTCTGTCTGGTTTACGGTAACTGTGGTTACGTCCGTTAAAGGAGTACTGACATGAATTTTAAAATTTTTCGGGTTGTTGCTCTGAATGAAAGCACGGGTGTCGAGAACCCTATAAAGAGTGTCGTGGTGCCTGGGGATGCATTGCATATATTTTTAATACCGCTTCTTTCAACCAGCAGTTTCGGTTTTGGTTTCGAGAGGGCGGCTTCATAGTGACGTGTCAAGTCTGCCCGTGAAGTCACGGGCAGACTGCAACACACGAATAATGCACCTGCTGTCCTTTGCTGTCAGTCGAACGTGATTCATGATGAGTGAACTGTCGTCCAGTGCCTCCAAAAGCAATTTCTGTGATTTTGGCTGCATGCAGAACCCAGATTTCGCAAACCAAGTGAGCTGACTCGAAACGTCATAGGGCTCTCCATGCGGTGAAGCTACCTTGCAGATGCTGGGAGATGAAAACTTTAAAATCAACCTTAAATATTTATACGTGTTTCCCGGATGCGGTGTGGGGAGAGCGTTAACACTACATGCCAAGGAAAACAAAAACGTCCGTTTTGCTGCACTTCAAAATCGTGTCAGTACTCCTTTGACTGCAGTTGGGGATAACAGCGGTGAAGCTTACCCGTGTGACAAGGGTATGAGACTGCGGATGTGCACCACGAGGCCGGTTTTTCGAGAACAGGACGCATTGCAGTGGACACAGTTGAAGCAACGCTCCCGTGTGTGAGTGCTCATGTGCTGAAAGGCTAGCCTTTCATCACAAACGAGGCATTTCAATGGACACAGGAAAAGGGACGCTCTCCAGAGTGCGTGCGCATGTGTCTCACGAGGTTCTTTTTCTGCACAAAAGTTGCGTTGCAGTGTACACAGCAGAAGGGACGTTCTCCTGTGTGAATGCGCATGTGCGCCACGAGGTGCCATTTCTGCAAGTAGGATGCATTGCACTGGACACAGGAAAAGGGACGCTCTCCTGTGTGCGTGCGCATGTGTCTCACGAGGTAGTATTTCTGCACAAAGGAGGCACTGCAGTGTGTACAGGAAAAGGGACGCTCTGCTGTGTGAGAGCGCATGTGTAAATTTAAATAGTCTTTCCGCGCAAAGGCTGCATTGCAGTGGACACAGGAAAAGGGACGCTCTCCTGTGTGCGTGCGAATGTGTCTCACGAGGTGGTATTGATGCAAATAGGATGCATTGCAGTGGACACAGGAAAAGGGACGCTCTCCTGTGTGCGTGCGTATGTGCCTCACGAGGTCGTATTTCTGCAAAAACGAGGCATTGCAGTGGGTACAGGAAAAGGGACGCAATGCTGTGTGCGTGCGCATGTGGATATTGAGAGAATCTTTCCGCGAAAAGGATGCGTTGCAGTAGACACAGGAAAAGGGACGCTCTCCTGTGTGAGTGCGCATGTGAGCCACCAGCTTGGATTCCTGAGTGTATGTAGCTGGACACATGCGGCACTGGAAGGGGCGCTCGCCCATGTGTTTCCCAAGGTGTCTCGTCAACTGTGCCTTATTTCGTGTCACATAGGTGCACTGCTGGCAGGAATGCAGTCGACCGCGTACAGGCGCCAATGAAGAAGACGGCTCCAGGGACGCAAAAGGCAATGCACCTGCAAAGCCAACGAGAGCACACAAAGGCGATGCAAATTATATGTCATGTACTATGTGGAACTAGACTGCTGCAGCAGGCAATACACAACGGTTGCTCCACATGTAAGTGAAGCACATGATCACCTTTTCTCACGCAAACCAAAGCTGCTGTTATGGCAACAGTGCACCGGCCCAGCACATTTCACCAAAACTCCTATCTTGGAGCACATGAGTGCTATGCTTTATACATGCGAAAACAGGTGCCAAAAATAGAATCTGATTTAGATGTCATTCCGATTTTATATCTAAAGAGTCAAATGTTTCTGAATACGCGCCAATAAACCCATTAAACTACTCACTACACTTTCGTTCGCATAGAAGTATCCACAAAACACTGCACAGCAACACGACCATTTGAGTTTCCAAAACATGAAGCATCTGAAATAAAATATGACTGAAAAAAGCTTTTATGAATGAAACTGAAAAATATGAATGACGGGAAAATACATTTATTACGGTTACAATGGCATCACGGCTTATGGTGGTGAGAACCGCAAGGACATTATGTGCATTACACATGGCACTGTTTCTTTATATTACTGCCACAGTTTACACATTTCCTGCTAATGTCTCTATAGTGCTTCAATGAAAGCATAATGATACCAGGGAATGCAATGTCGTTTAATCGCCAGCTAATGGATTAATCACTTACAGTCACTTAGATCATTATTTACATCTTGTAATGTCAAATCAAAGTGCAACTACCGAACCGAGTAAGGTGGATAATTGGGCAAGTTGGTATATCTTCATCTTAACACAGCGCACACACACGAACACAGAAGAATAAACTGATACGCATATGTTTCATCATGTGACCCTTCAATGTGTATATTTATATGTGTGTGGTGAATAAAAATTTCAGTTGATAGTCAGCGCTCGTGTCGTCGTTTCCTTATTCTTCTGTGTTCGTGTGTGTGCGCTGTGTTAAGATACCGAACCGAGCATTGCGACAACTTATCTGCAAAACTCTTTCTTTCAGCACAAGCAAATATGTAAAAACAAAACTATATAATACATGGTCTGAAGGAATGCTTCTTAGGACAACCAGAATTTCTTTGCGCTGATGATTGAAATTTAATTGTTGGAATGAATTGCAATATTTTCTTCCCAATTTTAACAAACTAACAGTGCAAAAAGCTTAAAAGTACTGAAAGCTTAAAATAGCCATTCCAAAGTAGCACTCCAGACATGGTCATATCACTATCAGAATGCCAAGTTCATAATAGATTAGGCTGCCACAAAAGTGTAAAATGGTAAATAATTTCAAGGAAGAGGCCGTTGCAATGACCTTCTCGCAATATTCAAAGCTTCAAGTTTTTTGTTTGCTAATTAGAAGGAATGGAAACATATGCAACAGCGCACCGACCACTGCTAAAGCGAGCACAAACAACACAGTACACCCACAGATATTTTTACCGTTGGATCTAATCAGGCTTGAATGTTAGACGTACTTAATCAATTACATTGCTAGTGTTGTATTTCAGTGACTACGTTTTAAGTAGTTTCACGCAGCTAGTTATCTGTTTCAAAAGACAAGCGCTATTGACAAGCGCTATAGATTTGAACAGCTGTGGTATTCTGATGCAGCGGCATATAGGTTACGAATGTCCAAAGGAGGAGGAATAAACGTTTATTGCACGAAACGGTATCGCGGTATTAGTCTGGCATCTACCCTAGGTGGGAGGACTCCTCATTCCAGGAACCCTTCGCTGCCTCCTTCGCCCTGGCGACGAGACATCGTTGTTGGTCCAGGTCCTCTGTGTCGATAATATCCTCGTTTTGTCGGTCGGCATTACCGGCATTCGGCGAAGGCGTTGTGTCTGTCTGTATAATGCACGGGCACACGAGGATCATGTGGGCCAAGGTGCCAGTTATGCCGCAAATTGGGCAGATATAGTCGTGTAACGTTGGGTACAGTGTGTGCATTAGTGTACCATGGGTGTATGTGTTGCTCTGAAGTCTTCTCAGTATGATGCTGTCCTCTTGTTGAGCTTTGAATGTGGGGTTGGTACTCTCTGGATTCTAGCCTTTGATGCTGAAGTATTGCAAAGTATGTAATGGGTACGGACTCAGCCTCCGCGGGCGCGGTCCCGGCGTCTTGAAATTCGGAAGGGATAGCCCGGAAGGCGCGATCGCGGGCTTCGGCGTGTGCAGCCTAGTTCCCCTCCAGCCCCTCGTGCCCAGGAACCCACGTCACACAGATGTACGGCATCGGAGTACTTCGGCGCTTCAATATCTTGAGTGCTTGGGCAGGCACACGACGTTTGGTGTAGTTTCGCACGGCTGCTTGCGAATCTGTGAACAAGACAGCTGCATCCAAGCACGGGGTGGTTGCTAGTGCGATTGCCGCCTCTTCTGCAGTTTCTAGGTTTTGGGCGCGAAATGTGGCAGATGCAAACTCTATGCCCCGAGAATCTACAACGCTCAAAGCGTAGGCGTATGTATCGCGATATTAGGCTGCGTCTTTATATCTGGCGTCCGGATCATGGCTGTGATTTCGCCGTAGAACGTTGACTCGGGCCTGTCTTCCTTGCTTGTGATGCGTGGGGTGCACGTTGCGTGTGATTCGTGCAATGCAGAAAGATTCGCGGATGTTTGGCGGAATTCGTTCTTTTCGGTCCGTGTCTGCGTCGGCTACTAAAGTTTCGCCTCAGTTCAGCCGTTGAAGGTCTGATATTCCAGTAGGGGAGAGCTTCAACCGCTCTAGTTGAGTAGTCTTGCACGCTTCGCCCAGTTTCTCCCAGTTGTTGTGTACGCCCATCTTGAGAAGCTCCGCAGTGGAAGCCGTAAATGGGAGCCCCAAAACGATTTTGGTGGCCGTATACATATTAGGATGTTGAGCTTCTCCACGTCTGCGTTCTTCAGCGCGAGATAGGGAGTGCCATAGGTTATTCGACTGCTCAGGAGAGCTTGCATCACACGTAGCGTGACTTGTTCTTTAAAGCCGCTTCTACGGTTCACAATTCTCCTGTCGAGATGCGTTAGCTGCTATAGCGTGCGCTGTAATCGAGGGAGTGTGGACGCCCCGGACCCATCTTTGTGGATGAGGAGCCCCAGCACTCGGTAAGTTTTCACTTTTGGGATGGGCTTTCCGTTGAGGGTGACGCTGAGATCGGGTTCGTTCTAAGCGGCTGGCCGTCCTCTCGTTCTGGACTTCAGAATGAAGTGTTCCGAGTTTTCGGGAACGCATCGGAGGCAGCATTGTTGCAAGTACCTCTTGATGGTATCAATCGCTTCTTGTTGGCGCACTTCTTGCGTTCCGGTATTTGAGGCCCTTGTCCATAACGTGACATCGTGTGCATAAAAAGCATGTCGTAGGTCTGGTATAGCATTGAGGAGGCTGGGTAATTTGATCAAGGGAACGTTGAAGAGCAACGGCGAAATGACCGAACCCTGCGGAGTACGTCTGCCCGGTAGTCTGAAAGTGTCTCTGCGGAGGTTGTATATTCCCACTGTGGCCGTGCGATGCGTGAGGAAATTCTTCACGTAGTTGTATATCCGGGGCCCGCAGTCCAGGTGTTCGAGATTGCATAGAATAGCGTCGTGACTGACGTTGACAAAAGCTGCCTTTATATCGATGGCTACAATTTAAGATTTGCTTTTGGTGCTCAGATGATCGATGAGGTCTCCCTTGAGCAGAAGGAAGATGTCTTGCGTTGATAGGTGTTGCCTGAATCCGAACATTGTGTTCGGAAAATATACCTTGCCTTCGAGGTATGGAGTTAGCCGGTTGTGTAGCATGTGCTCGAATAGTTTTCCTACGCACGCGGTAAGGGAAATTGGTCGCAGGTTCTCGATGCTGAAGGGCTTCTTTGGTTTGGGGCAATGGTGATCTCCAAGTGTTTCCAGGTAGCCGGTATTTCTCCGCATTCCCAGCATTCCTTGAAATACTGGAGTAGGGCTTCGAATGTCCAGAGAGCCAAACCAATGGCTCAGCACTTGTTTCCTCATTTCAGCACACCACATTTGGGTAGACTACAGTATAATCTTGATTATACGAATCTCGCGGGGTGAAAAAAATATTCCCATGAGCAGAAATCCGTATCACCGGAAAATGTGTGAAAGCGGTATGCTTAGTTGGCTAAGCACTATCTAGTATGGCTAGGTATTGCTACTAGTATGCTTAGCATGTTACAAAAGAATAATAAAACTGCCGCACGTTTATATTTATTGCTTCTCAGTGCCTCAGCAAAGTTACAGACCATTGTGAATTATTACCAGTAGTCTTCAGAAGTCAGCGATCATGCTGGTACTCTTGCTTACTCGGCGCGTGTAATTACGGGACAAGGTTTGCCGTTTCCCGAGACAATAATAGCCCCTTCATCATGTCGATATGCTTCTCCGCACAATGTCAGCGTAGTGCGGCGATTGTGACTTTAAGGTCCAGGAAAGAGGATCCGAATTTTTTTTTACAACTCTCTAACAAGATCGCTCTACACGCAGAAGGATGCGGGAATCACATATTGCGAATGTCCCAGCGCTGCGCGCCGCCCAGTCGCTTCCAGTGATTGGAATAGCCAAGGGCATTTTGTAGCAGATTTTCACTGAAAAATCCGAGAAGTTTGCATTAGGTTGCGCAAAGCTTGGCACAGCGAATCTGGTTGCTTCTCAGCTCGTCGTGCTGCAGCACGGCAATCGCAATGCCGGCGGGGATTGGTCCAATGTGCTTGGCCGAAGAAGCGGCAGCCAAAAGACGGCGACGGACGGATCCGAAATGCGCGCAAAGCTTGCCGCTCTGAATGTGCTGAAATCACTGTCCCCGAGCAACGGTGTAAGAAACTGTGGCGTTTGCTATGGCGACGGCTTGGTGGCGGCTGCTCCTCGGCGAGGCGCGAAGCTTTCGCGATTACTACGGCAACAGCTGCGCAGCTCGAGTTTTTTGTTAATGGATGCCTTACTGCCCGCTTTCACAGTTCGCTGTTAAAAAATGGTTATTTGTAGCAACTGCCGTCAGTTTCGTAGCATGGTGTAAAGACAAGAAAAACTGGACAAAAGCTGCATGCGCATTGCTTTTGCTACAGATAAAGAAGAAATTAAAAAAAAATCACAGGGTTTTTTATGCATTCACCTAAGACGACTCGAACGCGAAAGCGTCTTCTTTCTCTTCTTAGTCGATGCATTATTCCTCCCCCACCCGCCTCCGAAATCTTTCTCTACCTAACGTACATTTGCACTGCCTCCAGGATCGGAGGCAATGCAAGCTTTCTGCACCTTTCTGCAAAAATTTCCGAAGCGCGCGACTAGGGATTCGAAACTGGGACTCCTCGCTCCACAGTGCGCTTCCTTGGACAATTACGCCATGCGTCAGTCGTTCTCCAGGCTACTAACGGTAGAATACAAACGCACGCGTCGTTGGGTGAAGAAATACACGAGACGCCACACGTGGCGAAATTAAATTATACGAGGCGCGGGCCACGCTGCATTGTTGCCCGCGCTGCGTGTGCGTCGTATCGCTGGCGACCCGCGCTAGTTTTCCCATTTTGGGGATGTAGCGCCGCGCCACTCGTGGCCAGTCGGCCAGAGAAAAAGAAGAGCGTCTCGTGGCTCGTGGTGGCGCGAGCTAGTGGGAAATCTTTGGCTCTTGTAGGCTTATGCCACTGGAGGGAAGAAACGGGACGGCTGAACAAGAATCACAGTATACATCTTACCCCGTGACCAGAATCCCGAGGCTAAAATTACAGCGCAAGCACACAAGAGAACCACGAAGAAGAGAAACGTACGACAGAAGCGCTGACTAACAAGTACTTTATTCAATCATACGCCGATGCATACATAAGCCCAAGGCAACCTTACCGGACATGCGCACACAACAATAGATCTAAACCAAAACGTGTAACGAGGATGATAGTGTATTAGATACGCGAAGACCTGAAATCATATTCAGAAAGGGTGCAGGGACAAAGTAAAGAAGAAGTCAGAAAGACAAAGCAGTGCCCTTGTGCTGTAATTTTAGCTTAAGGAATGTGTACCAACTAGACCCAAATTAAGTTTTATTTTAGTGACCAGAATCGACGCCAGGATGGAACGCGAGCCTTGGCTTCACGTGCCACTGCCAAGCGCAGTCTCTGGTTTTGTCAGAAAAAGAGAAAAAAAAATAGACAGCCACAAAGTGAGAGAAGACGTTGCTATTTAAGACTACGCGAGCTAAGACTCGGCTTATAAGACCTTGCTAATAAACTAGAGCGGACGCAAGCTCCGCTGTTAGTGCATGCTATAGCACTGCTACCGCAAGCTGGCCAATTTTTTTATGTTACGGCAAATACGGGGACATACCTGAAGAAACAGCTTGAGCCTCTGTTTGTGTAGCACTCGTTGACAGAATTTTCTTTTCATCTGCTTGTGATGCTTCGTGGCGGGTTACTAGTCGCACTTGAACAGACTTATCGGTGACATGGCCCGCCTCACATGCTGGCTCGAATGATGTGTCTACAGCTTCTCCCGACTCGCAATACAGACCCGGTGCTGCATCATACATTGGCTCAGTTGCGATGTCATCCTGAAACAAATTGGCTTGTCTTGTTGCGAGTGATAACGCGAAAAATTATTGTCGAGAACAGAAATGAAACCTCTCTTACAGAATCTCTATCGCTGCAATGACTTGGTCTTGGAGTGTGCCCGCTGGTTCCGTCTCCGGAGAGTCCAAGAATCTGCGACAGTGTATCAACAGACGAGTGGCTGATACATACGCAACAGAACATGAAGTTATGGCAAGTATTAAAATGAGTACTTTTCGGAAATGTTGAGAATAATTTACTGAAACCACTGATACTATTGTATAATCGCCTTGTTTTAGGTTTTTCGGATGCTGTACCCAGCTTTGTCTTGCGTAATTGCCTTCAGTGTTGCTCAGTCTAGTCAAACCTATTATTATACTTCTCTAAGCAGTTGATTTGGGCCGCATAATAAAGTTACATTTGATACTGGAAGATGTCTATGTGAACCGACTTCACTGAAATTGAAAATAAACTTGAGGACTGCAAATCCGTCTGTGCTGTGCTGGAAATGATTGTAAGAGTATCTTCGTGTTTATAGGTATTTCCCGTATTCCTTTTCATTGCGCAGGCATTGCACTACCGACTCATCGAGAAAACTCTCCGTGCATCTGTCACGTAAGACGATCGCTCCTATAAAGAAACGTGAATAAACGAAAATAACCGTTTACTCCGGCGCTACGGTTCGAAGAGAGGCCCCACATTACGAATATATGTGTTAGCTATATGATTGCGTTGTCCCCGCAGTGAAAAGGCAATGTGGAAAGGCAACACTTGCTATAAACGCTTCGTTCCATTTCGTGGAAGTGCAATAAAAGCCTTCCTCAGGAAGTGTAATGTTGACAGGGTGGACTGTACATATCAGGAAAATGCAAACCTTGCGCATTTTTCATGGCAAACAGGCATTTCGGTGCCCAGGGCATGCGCGTGCCACAGGGCCTTTCGGGACACTGACTAGTGCTAGAAAGAAGATGAAAGATGCCATGCTACTATCCGCCTTTAGCGCTGTACGGTGATCAACGAAGACCAACGAAGACAAAAAACTGTTGACCAACGAAGACAAAGGCGGTTGCACCCTTTCCCAAGCCACCAAGGGAGCTCGTGCATTTTCGATGAAGTTCGCGTTCCCGTTGCACGAAAAACAAAGTAGCGCCATCTGGCAACAATGTGCTGCACCGAGTAGGCAACAACTCTCCGGATACCGGCTGGACATGTTGCCTTTTTCACGTCTCATCTTTCGGCGTGAAAGCGTTAAAACTGATTTGAGGCATTTGCCAAAGGGAGGATGAGCCTTGATTTCGTTTAACTGCCATCGCATCAGCCGCATCAGCAGCATGGCTTTAGCCGCCTCACTTGTACACGTTTGTCCGTTGGTCGCGAGGAGAATGAGACAAGATGGCCTCCCACCAAACAGCGATCTCGCGTGACCGTGAGTGATTTATAGTGGGCATTGTTTGTTTCTCCAATTCGCAGCAGTTTGATGACTTGAGTGGAGCAACTGAAGCGGCATCGTCGGAGCCACTGAAATGACCTCAGCTCACACGACATCAGCTAGAATATTCTAGCGCGCTATAACCCTACGTCTGTACTGGAGTTAAGGTATCACAGCCTCGCACGTCGTCCTGCGACCACTGCACTGTAACAAGTGTGCTGTCGTTATTCTTGCATTAGTCAATATTGCAATGCAATTGGAATGCCGTTTTCGCAAAGGAGAGTGAGGGTGTATTTGCCTGTTGCTACATTATAGTGCAAATCCGTTACGTCACGGTGGTGTTATCAGCCCCTGTAAAGCTACATTCACCTCACGACGCACGCGCGTCCGGCGGGTCATTGCAGTTAGCTGAAAGGGGCATTAAAGAGCAAAACGATTTTTCTTATATTAGTAAAGTAGTTTTTCACGATACCAAAAATACCCCGCTTTCTGCGAGAAAACGCTTAGTCAGCAAGAAAACGCACAAAAGCAAAATGTGGGTGGCGACGCCACCTTGAAGTTTGCGCACCATTCGCCATGACGTCACATGTTTTGACGGCACCTACTAGGGACTATGTAGTTCCTAATCGGTAAAAATGAATACATTCTCCTCTGAGCCGGCCATAGACTTCACATACCGTGTTTGGGGTAATTTTGTTGAGCCAATGGTGCCAAAATAAGATAAATACAATTTGAAATCCGTGACGATTCGCGGGGACTTTAGGCGCGAAATTTAAAAATGAAACTTTGAACTTGATTTGAACTTTATTTTTTCCTCTATTAGTAAACCTATGATGGCGAAATTAACGACATTAGAGTTCTCAGAGCACAACTTCTCGATCTAAACTGATTCATTGTTTTTTTTAGTGTCCCTTTAATAGCCACCGAGAGATAGTTGGCACTGTGCTCCCGCAGTGGCCCCGCTGGTGCCGCCTGGCGGGAGCGCTGTTACGCGAAGCCGTGAGGAGGGAAGCCTATTCTCTATTGGGGCTTCGTGCGTGAGTCGGCGGTCGTGTCTCGCGGGAGGACCGTGGCAACGATTGGCAAGAACTTCATTTGTTCCTGTTTAAAGGGAAATGGGCAATAGAACAGAGGGTGCGGAAGAGGAACTACTTGAAGTGGGCCTCCTCCAGCCTCTCAGCCAGCAGTATACCTAGACTAGGCGGTGTTGTCTCAGCCCCCTCCAGGATGACCTCCTCAATGTCGGGCCTCGAGCTGCGCAAGGCAGCCTTCCACTGCTTCTAACTATAAATTAAGTGTTTCAGGAAAGGGGGAAGAGGGGGCTTAGGCAGGGCTTAATGTCAGGGTGAGCCCGCCCCCCCCCCCTTCATTTTTTAGGAGATGCTCGGCCCCCCTGGGAAGGTCAACTGTATTATTGTGGCACCAATTCGACAAGCGCCGGAGTTCATCTTTTTGGCAGTGGCGCCTTGAGCGGGGAAACTGCAACTCTCCACTTATCCGAATAATGATTTATTCGTGACTATTCGTTTGATGTGACCGAGCAAAACAGGAGGGCGTACCCAAGCTTCTTCCTGACCATATGTTAAGCACGTGATTTCGTCCGCTTGCACAGCTGTGCCTAACTGAGCGCGTGTTACAACAAAATGAGACGCTCGCAGAACACATCCACGTGCGCAAGTGTCTCCCTTTTGTGAAGCTTTTCACCGAAGGCTCCCTGGATGCGGCCATAATCCTATCGTGACGAGAGGGGGGAAGGGGGAGTTGTAAATATGCGTGACTCCACAAAAAATGCCAGGCCTGCGCGGAAAGCGCAGCACAGCCACAGCGAAAGCTGGAAGAGCGGTATTTCTAGAGCCCGTTGTAAACTCTCTTGGGGCTACTAATACAAGTACACTAGCAAGGTACCCACTACGCCATAAATCACAATATTTGTGATATTGGGAAGCACCTACAACGCCATTATTCGTCATTGTGCGCAGAAGTGAGGTTCCAGCTACACATATGTAAGGCATTATGTGCACTTTGTTTACGTGACGACTGATGACGACGAAGAATGGTGGCTCAGCCCTTTGTAATGGGTTGGAAGCTTTAAACGCCTCACCAGTTGCGTAATTCGCATTGGGTGACGCCCGGTCGCTATTTAACTCTCCCACCATGCAATATAACATACATTGATGTGAGAAAGAGAGACAGAGAGAGGGGGGAAGAACTTTATTGAGACCCTGAGGAAATGGATGATGGGCTCATGGGCTTCCTTGGCAACCAATGCAAGTGCACTTGCGAGGAACCCACTACGCTATAAATCATAATTTCTGTGATGTGGGGAAGCAGCCACTATGGTATTTTTCGTCATTCAACGGAGAGCCGTAGTACCCGCTAAAAACATGTAAGGCATTATGCGCACTTTGTTGGTGTTGTGCCAGATGACGATCAAGAATTATTGCAGAGCCCCTTGTAGTGGATTGGAAGCATCCAACAGCCCAGTCGTTGTGCAATTCGCATTGTGTGACGCCTGGTTACAGAATTCGCGTTGTGTGGTGCGTGGTTTTTTATTTCACTCTTCTGCCACACTAAATTACATATGTCAATGTGGTTCCTTCTGGACATGAAGACTGTATAGCTTCGTTTTGCAAGGCAGTTCCAAGCACCGGCATGGCTCTGAGGTACAACACTGGGCTCCCACGCAGAGGGCCCAGGTTCGAACCCCGTTCCATCCTGGAAATGTTTTCTTATTTCGTTTCTTTTTTTCTTATTTCGAGCGATAGTGGTTACGGACACCGGCGGCGGCGGCGGCGGCGGCGGCGGCGGCGGCGGACAACTACGCCACCAAAAACGGCCGTTGAAATGATCTCATAACAGCTTTCGCTGTAAAATGCACTGCAGGATCAGATTTTGCCGCTTTTACTCGCCAGGCTGTATCTTCTGACGCTACTGTCGCATCTCGAAAACTACACTGCTGGGCGCCTGTCACTGATCCCGTTAATGGGAGGCAATCGCCGGGCAGATTCCAAGGGCTGATGTATCGGCTCCCTGAAACGCACCACGAGAGCACAGACAAGTCAAAGATAGGTACTTTTAGAGCGCCAGCGAACGCCGGTTGTGGTCCAAGGGCCGAGTCATAGTCAAGAATTGATAACGCAAACAAAATATATTCTCAGTTAAGGCATTACAAGCATCACACGAACATGCACACTTGGCTGGTTCAACCCCAATACAGCTCACGTGAATCTAACAAGCAATGCGGAACAATTAATCACATGCGCTCAAATCCAAGCACTCGAGAACATTTGAGAAGCATTAAAGTCCTTTCATATCCACGGACTTGACCAGTCCCTCCACGTAGACTTTATCGCTGAAGAGTTATTCTCCTTCGCAGTCGGTGATCGCATCTCTCCTCGGCGACGCTCTTAAAAACTTTTCAGTGCTCTCACGGCGTCATCTCTCCATACTTTAAAGATCGATTGACGGCACTATAAGAACACGTCATCTCTCGCCGACCAGACTACACTCTCACTGAACAATCTTTTCACTCCGCTCACTCCCTTATGCCCATCCGTGGCCGTACACTTATATAGGGTCGCACCTGGGTTCGCGAAGCTTCTAGGTGCCTCCTCTGCACTTTGCACAGCGAAAGCTTAAGAAAGAGCGTGATCCTTCTCGCACTTTCGTCTGGTGGCGGCGGCGTCCCTCGGCATTGCATCATTTCTCCTTTCCTGATCTTTCCACATTTTACGCGAGCGTTTGACCCGAGCATGCAGGTTGTCGGCGGCCGTCTTGAGAGGGGCTTTTGATACTTGTTTTATTGCGATAACAATTATATGGACAGTCTCGGCTGGTTTTTGCCGTCGCCGTCGCCGCCGTCATGCACCGTATATGTCGAAGTGTATATATATATATATATATATATTGTAAGGAATTAGGGGTGTGCGAATAGTCGAAAGTTTCGAATATTACATTCGAAATATTCGTATTCGATTAGAAAATCCTGTATTCGAAGTTTGGACTATTTGATAACTTTGAATATGCGATTCGATTATCACGCATAAAATAACTCGTCTTCCACATTTCTGCTGCGTTCGTATCGCTAAAAACGTTGCCGAGAGAAGCGATAAACATCGTAAGTACACGAAGGCACGATATCTGCCTGCGACGAGCGCCCCAATACGTATGATTTATTGCTGGTGCATCTCCGGCGTGCAGCGCTGTTGTCGATCATGGAACCGTATATTTTCAATATTATGCGGCAGTAACGTGCCGCACTACCGCACTACCACTCGTTCACTATGCGGGACCGCTTCTGAAGAAAGACAGTGAGCATGTGACTGGAGGCGGACTGTAGGCACCTTCAGTTACCCCAGTCTGGCAAAGCTTTGCCCCGTGTAACTCCCTATACCAGCCACTTCTGCTCCAAGCGAGCGTGCCTTTTCACTGACAGGGGGGGGGGGGTGTCTCTGTTACAAGGGAGCGCCTGCTGCCTGATCATGTGGAGCAATTCATATTCCTTTATGATAACATGTAGTCATTACTTTCATTGTACCGTGATATCTGCGTGTGTTGTGATGTGCATTCTGCTAGCTTGGACATAGTGTTCTGGAGATAGCAGTGTACGTTGTGTTGCCAGTCAGGCTGTTAATGTTGTTTTTTTTTTCAAATAGCTACATGTTCAATAAAATATTGTTACTGTGGAGGCATTTTTCCTTTGATATTCGATTCGATATTCGAAGGTGGATATTCGTATTCGTTTCGTATTCGAAAATTTTGATATTTGCACACCCCTATAAGGAATGAGAGACAGAGACAGCACCCTTGCTGCGGGCCGGCTGTTCTATTCTCTTCGTCTTCCTTCGCTTGGCCCTGGCCGGGCATGCGCCCGTGCCCGAGCGCCGCTGTCTACTTACACTCGGCCACGCTGCGAGCACGGTGTCCTGCCAAAAAATGACCCTTCACTGGCGGTGGTAGTTTCCTCGCTGGTAAACCACTCAGAGGTCCTGGGTCCTGAACCATCATAGAGACGCCGGCTTCTAGAGACACCGATGCTTCTGGCGGGCATTGGCTGCCTCGCACAGGCCGCTGACGGCCACGCTGCGACACTGCTTGGCGAGCTGCCGAAGTTGTCTCTGGCGGGCCGCATTGACTGTGCCTAGACGGTCGGTCTTGTGTACGTGGTGACTTGGCTAGCTGCTGAACATTCTGGGGGGCGGCGTTGGCTGTGTCGCGGCGGTCGACCTCGGCCACGCAGCGACGGCGTAACATTCTTGCGCTTGTCTTGGATGACCTTCTTGCTCAACGGTGGCGTATTGGACCCGTTGTACATCATTTTTTCCATCCCTTGTAGGTCTCGAGTCATGTGCTGTGGGCCCTTCCCTTTCAGGGCGTCTCCTGTGAGCATGTGAGGGTGCTTCTTGTTGTTTTTGAGCTCACGTTTTCTGGTTTCCTTTACCTCCACACCAAGAAAACATGGGCGTGTCCTGGGAGCTTCCCGATGGGTGTTGTTAACACGGCCACTCCTATATTTTTAGTCTCCCGTACAACAAGGCCATCGAGTGCGCCTTGCGTAGGTGACTGCTCTAGAAACTGAGGAAGCGGCTCCAGTAAGAAGTCGAGCACGGCAATGGAAGCGATGGGTTCTTCCGGTGCCTTCAGTGGAGGCGTGCCAAGAACGGCACGCCTGTGATTTCGTAGCCGGCCACCATACAGTCTCAAGGACCTCCTACAATGCGTTCGGAACTGCGAAGAGACAGTCGTCGCAGGCACCTTCGACCTTCCCTGAAGGGTCGCAGGCACCTTCGGCCCTCTATAAAGGTTCAGTGCAGCCCGCTAGCGCTACCTTCTGCAGAACACAACGCCAGGTCGCAGCGTGGCCGCGACCTGCAGCCACAACGAGACAGCCAATGTCGCCCACCAGAGTGTTCGGCAGCCCAGCAAAGCAGGTCGGGGCGGCCACCCAGACACAGCCAATTCCGCCCGCCTAAGACGTTTGCGCTTACGGTGCGACGGCCGTCACGACATAGCCTATGGCGTCCACCAGAACCATCAGCGCCTGACTTCCAGAGCAAGTTACAGCGAGGCCGTGACCGGCCTCCGCGAGGCAGCCAATTCCGCCCGCCAGAGCATCAGTATACTACGGATGGTGGCCCAGGACCTCTGAATGTTTCCACCTGCGAGGAGAGTACCACCGCCATAAAGGGGCGATTTTTGGCAGGACTCCATGCTCGCAGCGTGACCGAGTGTAGTGAAGAAGAGCGACGCTCGGGCACAGGCGCATGCTAGGCTAGAGAAGCAGAGGAAAACGAGAGAGAGAATAAGAACAGCCGGCCTGCAGCAAGGGCGTTGTCTCTGTTCTCTTCTTCCTTACAATACGTATATATATATATATATATATATATATATATATATATAAGTGCCAAAGAAAAATAATTCAGAAAAATGCTTCCGAAGCGCGGAATCGAACCAGCGACCTCTCACTCTGCAGCGCGTGGCGCTAACCACTACGCCACAAAACGCAGACCCTTCAGGTAGTTAACGGCGAGCGTTATATACACACCCTTTACCGCTGGCAGGACTCAGAGACGGCAGGCGCTTATACGCGTTTCTTCATTAACAGCGAGATGGCGCGAGGAGTGCACCGGGCGCATTTAAAAGTCGTCGGCCAGCTCGCTCGCTTCTTCTAATATTTGCGCAGCGAGAACCTTGCCCTTCCGCTGTCTGCTCGCGCGGTAGTTGCTGCCGGGGGGCAGATGTTTCTGTAGCGTAGCAGCGCGTTCATGACGGGCCGCTTTTCTTGCTATCCCATTCATTGCTTCGACCTTGCGGCGAAACTGTGACTCTTTCGTTCCGCGCTCTCCGTCGAGGCTAACCTCGGCACCCGGATGTCATGCCATCGTTTCAAATTGGCGACGCGCGCCTAATACGCGCTCTTTCGTCACAGCGCTAGCCAGTTCTCCAGAGCTACCGTCATGCTGGCCAGGCTCTGTGCATCCGTACTCGTCACGTGCCCTTAGAAACTTTTTTCTCTTGCTACAAAACTTAACATGGCTGCAAAACATATCAAGAACAGAAAACTAACAAGTTCTTTTATTCCCGTGTGGCGGACTGTGTCCGCGAGTGGCCCAGATGAAAACAGCGAAACTTCATCTGCTACTCCTGGCAGTACCGACCATTCCCCGAAAAGAGCTGACGATGACTCTAGTCAATCGAATGTTCCGAGCTTACCTGACTGTTGGAGCGCAAAACAAAGCGAATTCTTCCTGAAAGAAAATGACTGGCTGAGCGTCACGGACGGAAAGCTGAAATGCCTCCCATGCTCGAAGGTAAAACATCTGGGCAGCCAGGGACGAATCCCGACAGAATGGATTGGTAAAAGCGTTTGGAGACACCAAACATCAACGACAGAGAGCCTTGCGCAAGAAGATATGCCAGTACAGACAGACAGATGCCCACCTCAAGGCTTTGGAATTAGAGAAGACAGCAAAGAAAAGAAAGCTCAAAGAATCCTTCATGGAGCAGTACAGTGAGCACAAGGAAGTCACACAAAAAATATTTCTCATTGCTTACAAGCAAGCCAAGATCTGCCGTCCATTCAGCGATTTCGGGGACGAAATTGGCGTGCAAATCGCCAACAGCGTGGCCCTAGAAAGAATTCTACTCACGAATGCCTCCTGTGCCACATTGAGCATAACGATCAGCAAGCACTCGACATTGATTGTCTATTTACGCTCTAGCTTCAAAAATGCAGAGCCAGTCACATTCTTCCTGGACCTTGTGGAGGCTGAGGATGCAACAGCAACTGGCATAAAAGATGCCTTATATTTACAAGTTTGCATTCGCACAGTCTCACGGTGGACGTGCTGAAGGAAAAGCTGATCGCGTTTGCATCGGACGGAGCTTCAGTTATGCTCGAAAAACAATCGGGCGTAGCGAAGCTCCTTGAAGACTCATTCCCTCACCTCATAACATGGTACTGCTCCACAAATCGTTTAGAACTAGCAGTCGGAGACTGTCCGAGATGTGGAAGGGATCAACCACTTTAAAATCTTCATGGATTAAGTTGTACTGCTTGTATAGCAGTTCCCAGAAAAACCGTAGGGAACTTGAAAGCTGTGCAAAAGAGCTCAACACGTCACTTTTGAGGATTGGACAAGTTTTAGATACCAGGTGGGTGGCTTCGAGATTTCGATCGGTACATGCAGTGATGAAGTCCTATGTACCGTCACTTTTTGAGCAGTTCCCGAGATCTTTGGCGAGACACCAAAGAACAGAGTCAATACAAGGAGCTCCCAGAGAGCTTGTCGTCGGCTGAGTTTGTAAAAAATCTGTCACTGCTTTCCGAGCGTTCTTTGACCTTACAGAAGACAGGAATCACCTTGCCAGAGGCGCACAACCTAATCACACGGCAAATAGCATTTTTACAGCGAAAGCTGTTATGAGATCATTTCAACGGCCGTTTTGGTGCCGTAGTTGTCCGCCGCCAGTGTCCGTAACCACTATCGCGCGAAATAAAAAAAAAAACTAAATAACAAAACTTTCCAGGATGGAACGGGGTTCGAACCTGCGCCCTCGGCGTGGGAGCCCCGTATTCTACCTGAGCCATGCCGCTGCTTGAAACTGCCTTGCGAAAAGACATTATACAGTCTTCATGTCGGGAAGGAACCACATCAACATATGTAATATAGAGTGCTAGAAGAGTAAAATAAGAACCAGGCTTCACACTACGCGAATTCTGTAACCAGGCGTCACACCATGCGATTTGCGCAACGAGTGGGTTGTTAAATGCTTCAAACCCATTACAATGGTCTCTGCCATAATTCTTCATCGTCATCAGGCACAGCATCAACAAAGTGCACATAATGCCTTGCAGCTGTTTAGCGGGTACCACGGTTCCCAACAGAATGATGAAAAATGGCTATGGCTGCTTCCCTACTTCCGATAAATTATGGGTTCCTCACAAGTGCTTGTCAAGGAAGCCGATGATCCCCTGATCCATTTCCTCAGGGTGTGACTAAAGTTCTTCCTCTTCCCCGCCCCCTCCCTATTTCTCACGTTAACGTATGTATATAGTGTGGCGGTAGAGTGAAATAACAACAGGGCGTCACACAACGCGAATTACATAACTGGTGGGTCGTTAAAAGCTTCCAAACCATTACAAAAGGATCAACCATAATTCTTCATCGCCATCAGTCGTCACGTCAACAAAGTGCACATAATGCCAAACAGATGCCTCGCTTCTCCGCAGATGACGAATCAGGCACAGAATCCAACAAAGTGCACATAAATAATGCCTTACAGCACACACCATCTGTAAGGCATTATGTGCAGTTTGTTGATGCTACGACTGATGACGATGAAGAAATTACGGCAGACCACATGTAATGGGTTTGAAGCATTCAACAACCCACTCGCTGCGCAATTCGCATTGAGTGACGCCTGGGTTACAGAATGACGAAAAATTTCACAGTGGCTGGTTCCCTACTTCACAAAAGTATGATTTATAGCGTAGTGGGTTCCCTCGCAAGGGCACTTCTATTGGATGCCAAGGAAGCCCATCCAGCTCCCATGATCCATTTCCTCAGGGTCTCAATAAAGTTAACTCTCCCTCTCTCTCTCTTTCTCACTTTAAGGTATGTTAATTATAAGCATGGTGGGAGACTTAAATAACGACCGGGCGTCACACAATGCGAATTGCGTAACTAGTGGGTCGTTTAAAGCTTCCAACCCATTACAAAGGCCTCAGCCATAATTCTTCATCGTCATGAACCGTCGCATCAACAAAGGGCACATAATGCCTTACAGATGGTACTTCGCTTCTCCGCAGAATGAGGAATAATATCGCGGTGGGGCTTCCCAACTTAAAAAAGAACAATGACTTTGCTAGTGTGCTTTTATTAGTAGCCACAAGAGAGTTTACAACAGGCTCTAGAAATACCGCTCTTCCTGCTTGCGCTGTGACTGTGCTGCGCTTTCCACGCAGGCCTGGCATTTTTTTTTAACACGAAATTGTCTTATGCCGGGGTCCACCAAGATTTTCATGACGTATTTCCGTCACGGAAGTACGTCAGCAAAATGAACGCCATCAGATGGCACAGAAAAAACTATAAGAAAAATTTCCGTTGACGGGAATCGAACCCATGACTTCCCGGTCGGCGACGATGGCTGCCGGGCGTTTGGCCCACTGAGCTACCGCCAAACACATTATGGGGGGCGACATTAACGCGTATTTTCTTTCACACAATTGCCTCACAGTGCTCTTGGATGGATGGATGCTATGAGCGTCCCCTTTACAACGGGGTGGTGACATCTGTGCCACCAGGCTCGAAAAAAACAAACAAACAAAAATGCGCCGTTGCAACGAGCGTCCCATTCGGCGCGTTTCCCATACAAGTTTAATTTCGTCAACGCTTTAGCACACCGTGAGGTGGCGGCTTTAGCGCAAGCGTAGCTCATAGCATCCATCCATATCGACAAAGAGCTCTCCGACGCTCGCCTGGCTGTCGCACCGCGTTCCCTGCTCGCCTTGTGAGAAGTAACGCCAAGCTAGAGGGAAGACACGATGAGCGTAGCGTTTCTCTTCGCATTTCACGACGCTTTAAATGAGTACATACCGTGCAGTAGTGTTTATTATGTGCTTTATACAAAGTATGGCGGTGCAGCAAACGTATACACTGATGGAGCTACCACCTCATGTCCTTCCGCCGCCGCCTTTGTCATTCCGCAATAGCCGCAGCTCGAAGTTTCAAGTTAGATCACAAGGCCGCTTCAACTGCTGCGGAACTTGTTGCTATTTGGGAAGCAATACAATTCATTTCCGCAGAGCAGGCTCGAAGATGGACGATATTCTGTGATGCCAAAGCTGCTCTTCAGACCATCCATTGCATCATGAGACAAGGCCCGTATCATACTTTAGCGATAGAAATTGCAGAGCTTATTGGCAATGCTATGAAAAATGGGCATCATGTAGCATTCCAGTGGATACCTTCTCACTGTGGCGTGATGGGAAATGAGAAGGCTGACGCCGAAGCTAAAACAGCTTTACATAATGCCCCTGAAGTGTGCACTGCATTTTCGCGAACAGACACTAACGCCTTACTTCGGCAAGTAATGCGCAACTCCACTTTGGAGCACTGGAACCAGAACGCCGGCACAAGCGGCTTCATAAATGGGACCCAGAAATGAAGTTTGGTATGCCTCACAAGCTCAAGCGAAAGATGACATGCATGATTCACCGCATTCGTCTTGGTGTGGCATTCACAAGACGCTATGCCCACTTGATCGGCGTCAGTGACGCAGGTCCCGATTGTGGTCATTGTCAGTTACGAGAGACACTTGAACATATATTTTGCGCCTGTCCAGCGTACGCACGAGAACGACAGAAACGATGAGGTTGAGGTCCTTGGCCTCTCGATTGGGCAAGCCTTCTTACAAGCCATCATACGTGTTTGGTAGGAACAATATTCTCATCTCCCTACCTTACCCATTAATCGATGAGGCAAACTATTGGACCTCTCTGCCTTTCTATAAATTAATTCTCTCTCTCCTCTCTCTTAGGTCCTTGGCCTGACGTATTTGTTAAAGGAGTGGTCAGCAGCACAAGTGTGCCATCTGTTCAGCCACAAATACTAAAAGGTATTTAATTGAGTTTTGAAGCAGTGCCGGTCGAAATATAGCAAAAGACTTCTTACAAGCCAGTTCTGGCCTAGACTGGATGCACGTGTTTGGACCTACAATATATGCGACTTACCCCAGCGTCACAGTGAGATAATTAGAACAATATTGCTTTTTTTCCCGACAAGAACTACAACGCGACGGAAAAAAATCGAAAAAAAATTATTGTAGTTGGACAAAACGCCACAAGATGTCCTACGGGCTCCCTTACCAGTTGCTGCTGCTGCTCGTCAGCTCCGGTAACCAGGTGCCCGCAAACGATAGGAATACAGACGAACAGCTCTCTGCTGCCGGGATAATATTCTTGGACAGATCGCTCCCCTGTCCGTGGGATTGGTATGCCTTGAGAACCGGTGTTCCCGATGTAAATACAGTGTAGTACATCAGTAGCAGGCCAGAGCAATGTTGTGAAATGCTTCCTTCTATAGCTACTTTACGAATGATCAGGCCGATGCTGCGGCCTCTGGCGGAAAACTGCCTGGACAACGGCTACAAGAACAAAATCTACCGGCGAGAGAAATTACTTTTCTCTGATTTTTCTCTCTCTCTCTCGCCGCACTAAGCAACGCATTATCGAGGAAACAAGTCGCAACGCTCGCAAACGAAACAGCAGCACTCTAGCAGAAGCTGATGCCACTGGTTCTCGCGGTCTTGTTTCTAGACCATTGCGCGCTCTTCGGACTGCCTCCGGTTCACCATATTCGTCTCGCGCTGCGGTGTCTATTATCACGTATTTAAGAGCAAAAAACAGAGGTTAAATTTTCTGTCAACTTCTGCTACCGCAAGGGTTAAATCATGATCATGGGCGTTTGTCGTCGGTATGGAGATGTGCCACTAGGCGTCAACGTGAGTGCGATAGATCCACAACAAGCTTTGCTATATCTGCCAATCACCAGTACACATTGTACAAGCTGTCACAATGCACTATAAACAATAAACTACTTTTGTGGCGACACGTTTCACTTTCATGTTATACCAGTTCCTATGAAGGAGGGATCAGCCATCTTTTGAGGCCAGAAAATTTCGACCAGGGAAATACGCAGTTGAAGCCAATGAAACAGAAATGGTGATGACGTTCAAGGGCGTGGAACTACACCGCAATCCAAAGCAATTTTACCAGAGCTTGGCAGACAACATGAGGACGCGGCTTCTTACAACCCAGTCTTCGCGTATAAGCAGTAGCGGCACTGTACAACAAAATGTTGCTGCTTACAAACTGCTCATCGACGACATAAAGGTATTGAATCCGCGTTCATGGCCCGATGATCTCGACGTCCTTCACGGCGCGGACGAAGTGCGTCGTCTGGCACAAAGGCTTCGCGTGCACGAGAATAACGCCGTTCAAGGCATGAAGGGGTACTTCGAAAACGGTGGAGAGAATGTTCCTTGTTTACTCAAACCTGTCGGGACGGCCACTAAGTGCATCCCTGTTTCAACTGCTGACTGGTGAACGAGGACTCAGTGCCATGAACAATATAATGACAACGTCCGGGTCATCGCTCTCTGTTGAAAGGCTGTCAAAGCTGCTATTCATCACAACGAATGGCCCACCGCTGCAGCGACTTTGCCCTGATTCTTATGTAAACAGCGCCGTGGTCTCGTGTCCTTTCTTGTCCCGTCGTTTTAGCGCTGTTTTTCACCCGTAATCGTGGTTACTGTTCGGTAGGCACTCTTCGCATGACGTCCGTGCTCCACTTCGAAAACCACATGTGTGGAAACATGAAGAGGACGATTTCTGGAAGATTTTTTAGCGAGGACAATTCTTTTTCACGTGTTTGTAGCAAGTGCAGGTCACATGTGCAGATTTCGCAGAATTTCGTATCGTTTGAATGTATAATAAAATTATGCGAAAGAGAGCGGAGCTAAGCAACTTCAAAATTGTTATACTGCCTAACTTACGTAGGGTGCTTCAGCTAAAGGGAGCCACGCTGTGAAAGGCCTGTAATATATTGCTTTGCTTTTAACAGCTGAGCTAACGGTATACCTGCGACAGATGATCTGGAGTGCAGCGTTGTGTGTGTAACGCCCGCGGTATCTATGTGTGTGTAGGTGTGTGTGTGTGTGTGTGTGTGTGTGTGTGTGTGTGTGTGTGTGTGTGTGTGTGTGTGTGTGTGTGTGTGTGTGTGTGTGTGTGTGTGTGTGTGTGTGTAAAGTACAGAGCCGAGAGAGAGAGAAAGAACTAGTGAGTGTGCCCGCAATGTACTAGTCGCCATTCTATGAGCCCCCCCGCCCCCCTTCCACTGAATGGAGACTTTAAGCCCTGTGATTAGGGCAGCTCCACATGATGTGGTTTAAGCCTGCTGTAGAAGAGGCGCAGAATTTACAAGAGGGAGTAGGTAACTGCAGGGATGACTGCGGTGGAGGAGGTAAGGGGAAGGAAAGGTGTGAGTCTGCAGCTGTCGCCACAGATTTTCACGCTTGCGCGGGGATTGGCGTATGAGTGGCGGAAAGGTTAAACGTTCTAATCGGTAGTGTGTGCAAATGTCGCGAAAAAATAAAACTTATAAGACGATCCCGCGCTGAAAACGGCGCCTCCTCCGTAGCGAGTTGCGACACATCGAATGCTTGCGCCCGGACAGTAAATCTTCGGGCACTGACATGAGGCGCCTCGTTTCCGCCAAGGCCCGGATGCGCGGGAGTCCAGATTAGTGCTACAACTTGACTTGATCGAGGGGATTGGCCAAAAGCAGGGAAAGGGCTGCTTAGCTTAGAGACGTTGCCCCTCCGAAATCATGTATGGCTGCTTTGGAGTTACGACAACAGTGGAATTAGGAGTTGTGAGGACCAGGACTATGACCGCCTCTTTCGAAGAAGAGGCGGGTATGGAGGCGGCTGCAGCGACCGACTACATTCATCGGTTGGTGCTAAGACAGACATGAGCATATGGCGTGCGGTATGCATCCTTTTTTAGCATGACTCCTACCTCTTCCTTTCGATTCCAGTGAAATTACCGCTGTCTATAGAAGCAATACGTGAATAGACCAAAGCTAAAGACCTTATGCTTCCCGACTGCTGGAAGAAGGAAATGCAGTCTACAATGTGAAACGTGGCATCGTGCAACCCGAAGGAGAACAAATGTCATATAACAACGTTCGGAGGACAGTTCTCTAAACCATTGGTTCTCAAACTGGGTTCCGAGGAACCCAGGGGTTCCGTGAAGGACATAATAGGGTTCCGCGAGCGGTCAGAACTAAAGCAACCCGCTCCCGTTTTACTCCCATTAGCACCTAATTATTGAAACAAGCAAATTTCTATTGAATTTTGCATTTAACGAAGCTATCGCACGCCGCATCCTCGCACCTGGTGTCTGCAGATAGCGAGAGACCTACGTCCACGTGTTAGCAGCAATAAAGACTCGTCGTCTAGTGCGCGCCACTAAACTTGCACAGTTTGCGGACCCGTGGCGACAGAACACGCGGAGCGCTACTTCATGCTCGTGAGCGTTCAAACCGGTTCAAATTAACGGGCATCTGAGCGCTTTATTCGTGACTCATGGCGCGTCGGCGTTCACGTGGCACAGTTTTCATTCACGGCAAGTTGCCACTGCTCTCTGTCGGTTTTGTGATCAAAACGCGCAACTAGCGCTTTGATACGAGTAAGAGGCATGGCTTCACGCCGGCTGTGGGCTACACGAGCACTTAGGCTTAGCTTTACGACCAGTGTATCGGTCGACGGCCGTTTCTTTGTGCGACTGGGATGCGTCCATTTTGTTTTGCAAAAAAGTAAAGAAGGCGTCCGTACGTCCGGCGCTTGTTTGCGTGAACACATTGCTTACGATCGCAAAAGAAGAGCAGGTCAGCGCGCGCAGTATTAGTGTGGTTGCGCACATCGAGAAGCGTTATTACCCCCCCCCCCCAACCCCTTTCCATTGTCTTCATGTTCAAAAAAAGGGTCATGGGTTCCGCGGCGCCCTGGAAAAGCTGTTTGGGTTCCCCAAGGCCAGAAAATTTGAGAACCCCTGCTCTAAACAACGTCGGTACACAAGAAGTTATTGCAGCAAAGAGATGCGAAGTGAAGTGAAAACAAAGTGTATAGAGACGGCAATGTAAGGTCAGCGCCGCGACATAAAAAAACAGGTGCGGCCTGCTGCGTGGCGCCGAAACGCCGTCCGGGGCCTAGTTCTCCTTGCGCCCGCTCTGGCGCCACCACACCGGTCCAGCTGTTCACGGAGAAGCGCTTCGACAGCCGCGTTTGTACGCCCGACACTTACCCCAATCAGGCCGTAGATAACGCGTTTTATAGTTGCACATTACAGGTTGAATATTGAAGTCGTTATTAGAACTGCCGATTACCCCACACATGTGAACAGTTTGCCCTAGGAGTACCAATGTTTTGTAGAGTGGTCCTCAATACTCTCCACGAATGCTGCCCGTTTGACTCCACTGAAATGAAAGTGTCACTCAATCACTGATCCCGTTAATGGACAGGCAGTCGCCGGGCAGGTTCCAAGGGCTGACTTATCGGCCCACCGAAACGCACCACGAAAGCACACACAATTTAAATGTTGGTCCTTTTAGTGCGCCAACAAATGTCGGTTGTGGTCCAAAGCAAGCGTTAGAGCCAATAGTGGACAACACAAACAAAATATATTCTCAGTTAAGGCAGTACAAGCATCACGCAAACATTTACACTCGGCAGGTATCAATTACAACACACAACGTCACTTAGATGGTGTTTAAAACAACGGCAACAAACTTACCGTGCTATTCACCTTGAATATTCACCAAACGTGCGCAGCCCACAATTCTTCGAACGTTTCTCGAATATTTCTCTTCCAAGAAACACTCAAACGAACTCCAGCTCTGGTCACCGTCATTCGGCGACACTCTTTTAAAGGGTGCTCCCACGGTGTCATCATTAGATCATCCAAGATCGGCTAACCGCACTACACGACTCGCACGAACAACGTAACTTCTTCGCCGACTTCACCATATACCCTCCGTCGTCTCTCGTTTGAATCCTTCCTGTTTCGCGAACATTCCAACTGATTGTTCGCCTCTTAGCACGTAGCGCCGCGACAGCTAGGGGAAAGCGATTCGTCTAGCCGGTTCGTCTGCGGAATCGGTCGGTTCCACTTTGATTTCTTGAATTCTACCGATGTGCGCGGGTGTTCGGGTGTCGCGACTGCGACGGCGTCTTCGGTGGAGAGGGTAGGGTCTCGCCCTGGGCGCTTTTGACGATGGTCTTTTTTTTTTTTTTTTCGTTGCGCGCATCCGTTGGGGGGTAGCAGTGGTAGCAGTCGGCGCTAGTGGCTTGATGCTGCAGTCAGGATGCGGAGGCGCGCGCCTGTTTTAGCGCTCGTTCGCGAACAGAAAGAAGTGCTCTGTTACGAAATTACGTTTTCCGGCACTGTAGATCGCATGGGAACACGTGGTACATCACAGTAGCGTCTTTTCACACGTTCGAGTTGCACAGCGGCACACAACAGCTTCGCGTCATCACACCGCTAGAAAAAAACGTCTGCCACACACGCGCGCCACCAAAAAACCGTACTGAGGTGCAGGAAACATGAGGCAAGCGGCTCACATGCGCGGTCACACACAAGAAATACACGATAAAGCACAAGAAAAGCACACGGACACGCATAAATCCCGAGGCCACCACATAGTAACACGAACCGGCGTCTGCCTTGCGGACCGTACTAGTGGCGCTCTCACCCAAAACAGCTGCCGCTCAGCCGACCCGCGCTCGCCCGTTGACGGCGACGCGACGCAGCAGGCCGCACCTGTTCTTTTATGTAGCGGCCGTGGTAAGGTTTTGATGAGGAACATTTTGTAGAGAGCACCGCCGAAGCGGGAAAGCGGGAATTTAATCGGAATTACAGCGCAGGTGGCATTCTAAAATATCGTTTTTAGCGCGCGTCGATGCTCCCAAAGCAGACGAAGCTGCAGCCGATGATCCTGCCAAGCACGTCACAGCGACTGCCGCGCCAGTTTTCCAGAGGTGGGCCTCACGCCCAATAGCGGTTTTTTATGTTTGACGATAGTGAAATTATCAAGAGTTAGGTATTTACAAAAGGTGCCCGAGGTCTAGTGCAGAGAGCGCGGTCGTGCACTCATTTATTGCCACAATAATTTAATTTAGTTCCACGGATGAAATTATATGCTCAGCAAACATCTCATTAATTTCACCGACATTTAATTCTCTATTCAGAATTCCGCCCAGTTTTACCTTTCCGACGAACAGAGGCCAGTCGCCAAGCTTTCGAATGACACGTACACGCATCCAGTGATAGCAACATTGAGTGCGGGCAAATGATCGCTCCCGTGCGCATTAGTGAGGATTTCCCATTCAAAGTGGATAAAAACATATGGTGACGAAAACGCCATGTGAGGGAGCTAAATTTATGTGCACACGGCGAAAAGCATGTCGGACTGCACATGGTTCGAAAAAAAAAAAATTTTTTTTTTCATAAGTTGCCCTCTTGGCCAGTTCTATCAGTGCCCCGAAGATAAAACGAGCATTAAAATCTCCTGCTAAAATAATTGTTTCAGGCAGTTTTTCTGCAACAGTGACATTGTTGCGCTGACGCAAGCCGCACCCGCTCGTCAACCTCAGCTCGCCAGCAACATACAGCGCCGCCACGCGGTGCATACACGCCGGTTTTCTCCACCGCCGCTGGGAAAGCCGCGCGTTCACGAGTCACGACACTAGCTAAACATTACGAGCCAACTCGTATCTCAACTGCCGTAACAAGCAGGAACTCGATAAAGCGCAGAAAAAAGTAGCGCGCACGTCGCACACCGAGTTTGCGAATCTCCCTGACAAGATTCTGCTCGTGCCGGGAAAACCCTACGTACTGATCTCGAAATTGACACCATCGACGGTTTCAGAAAGATTTAGAATTACACCGATCGCTGCACAAGAACCACATTACAGTTTCATTCGGAGGCCGTGCTCGACATTATACATCTTACCTCCTGTTTCCGTCTCTTCGAGAATGCTGCTGCCGGTGCCTGCGATTCGTTCCGTTCGTAAACGAAGATAAACACCACCACGCCTGGCCTTAGTCGAGCACATTTAACCGGAATTGCCATTGCACGCATTAGCGGTAAACTCTGAGGTAGTCACTGTCACGAAAATGTTTCGAGATGAGAACAGTGGTTCACGAAGGATTGAAATTAATTCCTTCCACAGCAGCGATCCACCGAGCAGCTCGTTTTTGCTCACATGGGAAGTTGTGAAACGCTACTTACATCATCTCTGCCGTTGGTTCTCGGACAGCCGTAAGCAGAGCAAAAGGCAGGCATGGTGACACTGTGAGAC
Source organism: Rhipicephalus sanguineus (assembly GCF_013339695.2). Lineage (NCBI taxonomy): Eukaryota > Metazoa > Arthropoda > Arachnida > Ixodida > Ixodidae > Rhipicephalus > Rhipicephalus sanguineus. Next base: position 126,883,167 of record NC_051179.1, on the reverse strand, counting down.
GAAGTTCTCCGTAAGCTTTTCTTTTAAGCGTAAACCATAAACGCAGAGTGGGTACGTTAGTTATTTAGGATAAGGAGGGTGACTGACGTGGAAGACATGCACACGGTGACGGTGCGAGGGGCCGGGACGCGTCTCTTCTACGGTGCCACAGCGTAAACAAACGACCCCCATTCGCGTCTCGTGGGCGCTGCCATGTTGGCTCACAGAACGAACAAACAAAAGCAAAAGTTACCAGTCTGGTTGCGCGAATAAGGTCACGTGATGGTCAGCGACCAATAGCGGCCGCAGCGTCTGTCCTGTCAAACATATAGTCTGGATTCGCCCGCAGCGGCTGAAAGGGAGTGTAATACTTTCTGATCCGACTGGCAGGCGGCGCTGCCGCTGGCTGGTGAGCGCTCAACTCGAGCTCTTGCGCGCTTCCCTGCAGCGCCTAAACTTATTTGAAGTACGCTTGTGGCGCGTTATTTTTACAGTTAGGCTGAAACTAAAATTTGTCGGTCCTACGTACACGAAAACTCGTACTCCGTATGTGCCACAGAAATTGGGCATTCCCTACTTCCACCACGAGAAAAAAAGCCACCTAAACATCGCCCAACGATAGCGGTGTCACCACAAACGGTGGTCCCATGATACTTTCCAATTTGATTGAACGCTATCTCAGAACTGAGTAATGAAGCAAAATATAGGTATGAGTTTCCAAGAACAAACTTATAAATAGTGGCAGTTTGGAAACCTGTCTTCAAACATTGCACAAAAGAACAATGGCACAGGTTAATATCAGGTGCTTATTTAAGTGAGGAATATGCAGCAAAAGGGACAGTTGGGCTAGTTGGTTTGGTACACTTTGAAACAGCGCAAAAGACGAAAGACACAGAAGAAGACTGAACAACACGAGCGCTGACTGAGTGTTTTATTCAAAGAAAACAGAAAAGAAAGTGAAGGAAAAGAACAGAAGATGCGCGCGTAACCTATGCACATGACAAAAAGGCTACAGGCTTGCAGCATCATTAGGTATTATCCAAGTAAGTCAACTCGCATTCCAGCAACGCAATGGACGGTGTGCTAACACACGCGTCGCCATTTTGGCAGATAGCGAATGTTTCAGCTATATCCCTTAAGCGAGAATCATTGTGCCCGAAAACGGTGGTCCAGCGGCAGAACTCCCGCAAATAAGAAACGGTAAGAGGATAGCGGTGATTCTGTATATTCATGGTATCTCTCACCGCATAGGGAGAGAGAGAGAGAGAGAGAGAGAGAGAAAGGTTAAGTGTAAGGCAGGGAGGTTAACCAGAAGTTTTTCGGTTTGCTACCCTGCTCGGGGGAAGGGGTAAGGTGGGATAGAAAGGTAAGGAAGGAAAAAAGAACAAAAAAGCGGAAAAAAAAAACGCACACAGTCAAGCACGGGAGCATCATAGTCGTTTAGCGAGGTCGGTTGAGCGGAGAAATTTCAGCAGCGCCTTCGTCGCTTTCTGGTTGGAAGCTAGAACGTTCCGGCACTCCAAAATTGATTGTTCAGAAAGCGGCTGGTCATCGAGACGTGCTAGCGTTCCTGAGAGCTGTTGTCTTTGGGAGCTATAGTCAGGACAATGACACAGGACGAGCGCAATGGTTTCCTCGCTGCCACAGTGAGCACACGCAGCACTGTCTGCCATTGCGATTCGGTAAGCAAAGCTGTTCGTGAAAGACACTCGAAGCCACAGGCGGCAGAGGACTGTTGTTTCGGATCGGGATTCCTCCGTAATAGGAACTGGTTATGACACGAATGTGAAACGTGTCTTCAAAGACGTAGTGCTTATTGTGTAGCGATATATGAGAGCTTGTACAGTGTCTATGGTGTTTGGCAGCAACGTTTGACGTGGATGCACTCACGTTGACGTCTAGTGGCGCATCTCCATCGCGACGACTAACGCCCATGATCACGATTTAAGCGCTGCGGTAGTTGAAGTTGATAACATATGCGTATAACTGGACACAGCGCATCGTGGGCCCGCGCAAAGATGACATCAACCAGCACATAATAAACACTGCTACTCGATATGCGCTTGAAAGCGTCGTCAACTAAGGAGAGTAACGGCACGGTGTGCGCTCCCGAGTTAGGGTTATCAACGCCTCTGTTATGCATACACTACCACACCGCGCTTCAGCACCGCGGGAGGCAGAGGTTCGTACTTAGTAGCCCAAGCCACGAACGCGCGCTGGCGTTCCACGTCCCGCTGGCCTCTGTGTCACTCCACCGAGGCAAGACATTCGTCCGTCGACATCGCTGCCTTTCTGCTGCGCTTACTGCAGCAGTTTTATTATTCGGTGCTATCGCACTCGAAGCAGTCGGCGGCGAAACATCGTCGGTGCATGCGGAAGCTGCACTACTCTGACAACGAGCAGTCACACGCTAACACGAAGCGAAAGGCAAAGAACGTAACTGCGTCTAGGGCGACTCCCCGATACTAGCGCGGCCAGTGTTTTTCGCTGCTGTCGAAACGAATGAACCATGGCCTTCGAGACTGCGCGCAATCCCCGAGGCCATGCTTTAACTGCGTCGTCGTCCAATCGTGCTGTATCGGCACTAGTAAGTGCCGAGAACGAAAGTACGAGTTTGTCCCCTAGTCAGATGTAGGCCTGCCGACGTTGAGAAATAATCTGAGCACTAGTTTATAAATTTTGTTTCTCTGTTTTCAGTGTAGCGAATAAAGCGTTGTTAGCTATCTGAATATCCTGCGTGTAGTAGGGTGGCTGGGAAGAGACTTCAGCGCGCGACGCGACTATGCGCATTGACCAAATGAGAAAGCGCTCTTAACCCATCCTACTGCTCTTAAATCCCGACTTTGATTGTACCTGCTCCACTCGCAACTTCAGTGACCGACCCTGTCCACATCGGCAACCTTTCACGTCACCTTCGGTGCAACGACCGTTCCACCAACCTGAGCGCGCTTTTTTATCGCAGAACCGACGCTAGTATCACCGACATTTTCGTGCCGCGGCTCGTAGATGCGTGTCACCCTGTTCGTAGCGCATGGTACTTAGGCCGATCGTCAATAACAGCGGCGGGCGATCACGGCCAATCGTCATGCCGCCTGTTCTATATCACCAACCGAACCACAAGACTGCGTTTGCGGGTAGACACAGGGGCAGAAGCCAGCATAATTCCTGCTTCCAAAGCTGACCGGCGTCTCCGTGCGAAGTCAACTCCTCTACAAGCGATGAACTCTTCTGTCATCGCAACTTACGAACAGAAGTCCCTGGCCCTCGATTTTGGCCTTAATAGAAGGTTACAATGGCTACTTTGTATAGCAGACGTGCGCTATGCCATCTTAGGAGCCCATTTCTTAAGGCATTTCATCTGCTCGTGGATTTGAGCCGCTGTCGCCTGGTGGATAACATTACCGGCTTGTCGGTCAACGGTTTCTGTCACACGCTAAGGCCCTCAACCCCACTTTCGTGAAACTACCTTCTTCACCGTATACAGCTCTATCCAATGAGTTTCCGGAGATTACTACACAGTCTCGGATGGATAAGACCCCCACGTACTCTGTGACCCATCGCATCGTTACCACAGGCCCACCTGTTCACTGCATTCCTCACCGACTCGGTCGTGATAAACTTCCAGTAGGTCGCAATGACTTCCAGCGTATGTTTCAACTGAAGATCATTCGTCCGTCATCAAGCTCGTGGTTGTCGGCGCTGAACATGGTTCCCAAGGAGAACGATGACTGGCGGCCCCGTGGTGATTATCGTGTACTCAACGCGGTTACCGCTCCAGACGGATACTCGTTACGAAATATTCAGGACTGCACTCCCTTTTTAACCGGCAAAACAGAGTATTCGAAGATTCATGCCGTGAAAGCTTATCACCAGATCCCCGTTGAGCCTTCTGACACCCCCAAAACGGCTATAAGTACCCCGTTTGGCCTTTTTGAGTATTTAAGAATGTCTTTCGGTTTCAGCGTTTTACAGCCGAAGTCACCAGAGGCTCACCGTTCTGTTTCGCCTATATAGACGATGTTCTCGTCGCCAGCAAGGACGCTGAAACAGAAGGCGCATATACGTGAACTTTTCACACGACTTCGTGATTGCAATCTGGTCATCAATGTTGAAAAGTGTCATTTCAGGGTCTCGGAGATGGCATTCCCCGTACATCGGATCACAAAAGATGGCATCACTCCTATACCTGACAAAGTTCAAGCTATCATCGACTACGCGCCACCAATGTCCACACGAGTGTACGACATTTTCTCGGACTCGTCAATTTTTATCTCCGTTTCATCCCTACATGCTCCACACTGCTGCAGCCTCTTCAAGCACTACTGTCTACTTCTAAAGTCGAGTCGGCCGCACTTCCCTGGGACACGGTCGCTGATCAAGCCTTTGCCGCCGTAAAGACCAAACAGACAGTCAGGGCTGGGCAAAGATACTTTGAAATTGTATCGGGATACGATACAAGATACTCAGGCAAAAAGTATTTGAGATACAGATACAAGATACTACCGCAATAATTGTATCCGATACGATACTTGCCAATTGTCTTAAAGGGCCCCTGACAGCCGATTTTTTGTTTGTGACATTTATGTTGCAATAAGTAGGTCTATCTCTTGTAATCACGGAATGACACCGCAAATGCTCCTACGTGATGTCTAATTAATCCTAACAGCGTTAATTATGGTCATTTTTGGTGTAGGTTCAAAACGCGCGCCGATAGAGGATAAGAAACGAGCGCCGCGCCGCGGCGGTCGCGCCTCGGGGCACGCGTGATGACGTGCGCTCAGTATTGGGTGACGTCAGCCACGCGCTTGTTGAACTGCCAGTTGGAGAACACACACACGGAGAGCTCACGCTGCCTGCCGACACGTACCGAAGAAGGAGAAGGTGGGAGAGCAAACATGCTTCGCAATATACTACAGTGCATGCACCGCGCATATTTCTGTCTGTGATCGCCGCGGCGATCGCGCCTCGGGGCACGCGTGATGACGTACGCTCAGTATTGGGTGACGTCAGCCACGCGCTTGTTGAGCTGCCACTTGGAGAAGTTCGTCTGCTCGTCGAGCACGTGGTAGACGATGTCATCGCTGTCAGACGCAGATTCGTGGCCCTACTCATCGTCTAACAAGTCCGACGATGGTTCGCAAGTGGCAGACGCTGAGGTTGCGAATGTTTTGAACGGAGGAGCCTGGCAATGCAGCGGCTGAAACCGAAGACGTCTCCTCGCCACAAGGATCGCGGCTGCACTTTTTTCTAGCGCTCCGATGCGTTCACCTATAGTGGACTCACTATGCGTTGCTCTTTTTGCTGCCACCCCGCAGTTATTATTATTTTTTTTTACAAGCGTCCAGTGCTGACAGCACTGCTCGGCGCCGCCGTTGAAGAACGACGGGACGCCGTGAGCTGGTGTATCAATGGCGTCTGAAATATGGTAGCTGCGCCTTAGTCGAAGCAGCTGTAGTGAAATATAAAGAAAAAACGTAAGAGTATGATAATAAATTATAACGATTCCAGTTCACTACAGACGCCGCTTAGACACCGCAGGTGTACGTCCTCACCCGAAAGCGCTTTCACTTCACTTGAAGTGAAGTGAAGAAAAGTGAAGAAAGCGCTTTAATTTTTAGGGGCGAAGCTCCTTAAAGCGGCACCCGTTCGTCCCTCGTAGTGGTGCGTAACCAGTCGTAACGCTAGTACCAGATCTTGACCTCCAAGGTGGTGCCGGTAGGAGATTTTTCCTGTGCGTTGTTGAACAATAAAAAATTCGCAGCGTGCGCGTTAACTAAAAGCCGAATTCTTCTGTCTCTCATTCCCCATTAGCAGCCATTGGCATGTTCCAGTAGGAAACGTTAATAGAAATAGAAGTGTAAGTGTTAGCTAAAAGCCGACTTCTTCTGTCTCTCATTCCCATTAGCAGCCATTGTTTACCTCCAAGGTAGTGCCTGGTGAGATTTCTCCTGTGCGTGATTAAACAATAAAAATTTTGTTCAAAACGCCGTTGATTGATGAAATAAACCAACGAAAGACGCCAGATGTTTTCTAAAAGCAAAACGAAAGAACGCCAGATGTTTCTGAAGCAAAACGAAAAGACGCCAGCTGCTTAACGAAAGACGCCAGATGTTTTCTAAAGCAATGGTTTTCTAAACAATGAAAATTCACAGCGTACATGTAAAATTAAAGTGAGCTGCAAGTCGTCATAACTCTCATCGAACCTTTAGTATAAACGCGCCCGATCTCACGTCGGTGATGATGTACTGGGCAGAATTCACGGAAGATTCACGGTTTACCGATGAACCTCCGCAGATTCGCCCACTCATCATCATTCACTCCGTGGATATGCTGTGATTTTTTCTTTCTTCTAATGTGTTGACCTGCAAATAATAAGGACGAAAATTATCATCCCCAGCGTATGGTCCACTCTTCGATCTCACGCACTCGCCGCGTGCAAGCTGCTTAAAATTAGAATGAAATTATTCTCAATCGCGGGCACAATTACGTGTGTAAGTTGTTTCAACCTCCTGAAACAGCCGAGTACGATATTCATTGGAAGTTAGTCGAAGCGAACGGCATACACGTTCTCTGTTAAACGCGTTACACAGTTTTATTTGAAGGTGAACATTAGACAGAAGTCTGTCTGGTTGGGTAAGTAAACTGAGATAACTGATATTTATTCTCCAACCAAAGTTACGAAAACACGTAAAAGCCCGACGTTTCGGAACCAGCTTGGTTCCTTCCTCAGGGGGGACTGCGGCGGCTTGGCAGCGGCCTCTTTAAGGCACTCTTGCGGCGGTTAACGACCCCACGCATTACCGCGGAGCGTAGCCCATGCGCATACACTGGGGGGAGAGTTCCGAGGGAACGATTGATATTTTGAGTGGTCCTCTGTATGTGCCACGACTCCAGTAGCAACCTCCTCCTCCACTTGGTTTCACTTTCCAGGATGGCCGTTCCGTCGAAGTCTATTTTGTGGTCAAACGTCTCGGCGTGCTCGGCGACGGCGCTGCGTTCTTTGTTGAGCTTACGGACGTCGTTGACGTGTTGCCTAATTCGTTCGGGGAAGTTTTTGGTCTCGCCGATGTACGACGAGGGGCAATCGGCGCACGGTATTTTGTAAACGACGCCGGGAGCCCTGTCCTCAACAAAGAACCCCCTCAACAAAGAACGCAGCGCCGTCGCCGAGCACGCCGAGACGTGTATAAGATGGCTAACATGTATAAGACAACATGTATAAGATGGCTCCTAATAATTCCCATTATTATAATGCAAACTCAATTTCACTATTTTATTAAGCGGTAAAGTAGAATGGTTTGTACTGTATACTCAAAGTCCGCCGCGGTGGCCTAGTGGTTATGGTGCTCGACTACTGACTCGAAGGTCACAGGAACAAGTTCTGGCCGGGACGGACGAATTTCGATGGAGACCAAAATCGTTGAGACCAGTGTATTTAGGTTTAGGTGCACGTTGCAAAACCCCTGGTGGTCGAAATTCCCGACGCCCTCCACCACGGCGTCTCTCATAATCATAACGTGGTTTGGGGACATTAAACCTCAAATATTATTATTACTGTATACTCAAGGCACGCCCATATAACTACATATTTGTTTTCAAAATCTCCTTGGCAGAACAGTAAATTCAAGTGAAGTATAAATGTGTAAGCAGTAGCAAATATAACGCAGACATTTAAAAGTAGCAACAAAACAGAGAGCTTCTTTTGGCAGCCCTTTACAAAAGAGATATTGCAGCGACAACACCGGGAATAACAATAGAGACCTAGGTAATGTATCATATCCAAAAGAAGCGCAGATGAGAAAGCGTTTGTGCTAACAATCAAATTATGATTTCAAAAACTCTTTGTAAAAAGATGGCAGGAAGAAAACGACACGGTACACCGAGATATCTTTTGCTAGGCGGCTTGTTGTAATAGATCGAGCATGGGTATCGGTGGAGCTATAGTTCTTAGAACATTATCTGCATATAAGCCAATGTCATCGTATGTAAGGCAAACGTACATCCACGAAGTCCTTCAAGTCGCTGGTGTGTGAAAGCCATGAGACGCGAAGCTACTCCGTTCTTGCATTCAGATTTCGTAACGAAACACCACGCAAGAGAATCTTCAATAACGACACGAAAGCGGCATAAGAATTTCGGTGTCAGATGCTGCGCTCATTAGAGTGCGCGGCGCAGGACCGTGGCTAAGAGAAAGTGTCATGGAACTGACACAAATAAAACGAAAAAAAAAATATTCGAGAAAGCAAGAACTACGTGGGCTTGGTGTAGATGTTCGCGTGCGTGTTTGTGTCGAGACTGCGCGAGCGCTGCCACTTGACTCTGTTCCACCAATAGGGACGCGCAGACCTCATCACCTGCCCTCACTAGAGGGCTCTGGCAGAAAGATAAATTTATGTCGCTGCCCTTAGTTTTATTCAGGTAGCTTAGTGGCACCAGTACCAGATTCAGAAGCGGAGTTCAGCCAGCGATAATTGTTTCGCAGGGCGTTGTTGCGATATCAGTATTTTAATATTAATGCGAACTAACATACACTAATTATTATTGGGTCTAACAAAGAAAAACAAGTCCTTAAAAATAATATTCTTTCCTTCATTGATAGCAGTATTTTGTATCTTAAGATACACGATACATTATTTAAAATAAGGCGTTTAGGAGTAGCACTGGTTTATAAAACAGAGAAACAGTTACGACAAGTTACGTGCTAATGGCGGAACCAGCCTAAGCGCCGAGACAACCAAACGTCTTCTTCTTTTCCACCTGAGTGGTACCCTCTGCCTTTCCGAGTAGCACTCATCTTCTTCACTACATTTTCTTCCCCTCCGGAAAAGAGCCATCCTGGCGACTTAGGGGCAGGAGACGACAGAGGGGTCGTAATACGGTTTCAGGCGGTCTATGTGAACAGTCTCACGTCCACGGCGTCGTTGATCAGAGGACTGCGCAAGCGGCTCCACTACGTAATTCACAGGTGATGTTTGTTTGACCACACGGTAAGGGCCGTGATACTTGGAGAGAAGTTTCGTTGACAGACCAGGGCTGGTTGATGGGATCCAAAGCCATGCAAGTTGATCAGGGGCATAAGAGGCCGGAGGCGTCGAGCTATCCCGATGGTGTTTCTGGCGTTGCTGGTCAGCAGTAGTGAGGGAGCGGGCGAGCTGGCGACACTCTTCCGCGTATTTAGCAGTTTGTGACACCGTCGTCGACTCAGCCACATCAGGGCGGTAAGGGAGGATGGTGTCTAGCGTGCAGGAGGGCTCGCGTCCGTAAAGGAGGAAGTATGGGGAGAATCCAGTGGTTGTCTGTACTGCAGTATTATGCGCGTACGTCACAAAAGTGAGAACACGGTCCCAGTTGGAGTGGTCGGAAGCGACGTACATTGACAGCATATCCCCTAATGTTCGGTTGAATCGTTCTGTCATGCCGTTTGTTTGAGGGTGGTACGCGGTGGTGGTCCGATGAATGACATGGCATTCCTTTAGAAGTGATTCGACTGCGTCCGACAAAAACACGCGTCCTCGGTCGCTGAGCAGCTCACGCGGTGCACCATGACGTAGAATGATGCGATGCAATAGGAAAGAACCGACGTCACTTGCCGATGCAGATGGCAACGGTGAAGTTTCTGCATACCGCGTAAGGTGGTCAATGGCGACGATTATCCAGCGATTTCCAGCAGGTGTGATTGGAAGAGGTCCGTAGAGATCTATACCAACACGGTCGAATGGTCTGGCAGGACAAGGCAAGGGCTGTAGTGGAGCTGGAGAACGGGAAGCTGGATTCTTCCGGCGCTGGCAAGCAATACAGGCACGGACGTAGCGGCGAACGAAGCGATACATTCCGCGCCAGTAGAAGCGTTGGGATAGGCGGGTGTAAGTTTTAGGGGCGAAGCTCCTTAAGGCGGCACCCGTTCGTCCCTCGTAGTCGTCGTGGTCGTAGTAGTGAGTAACAAGTCTTACGCTTTGACCTCCAAGGTGGTGCCGGTGGGAGATTTCTCCTGTGCGTTGTTGAACAATAAAAAATTCGCAGCGTGCGCGTTAACTAAAAGCCGAATTCTTCTGTCTCTCATTCCCCATTAGCAGCCATTGGCATGTTCCAGTAGGAAACGTTAGTAGAAGTCGAAGTGTAAGTGTTAGCTAAAAGCCGACTTCTTCTGTCTCTCATTGCCATTAGCAGCCATTGTTTACCTCCAAGGTAGTGCCTGGTGAGATTTCTCCTGTGCGTGATTAAACAATAAAAATTTTGTTCAAAACGCCGTTGATTGATGAAATAAACCAACGAAAGACGCCAGATGTTTTGTAAAAGCAGAACGAAAGAACGCCAGATGTTTTTCTTAAAGTGTAGTAGTAGTAGTTGCATGTAGCCACCTCGCCCGATCGTCAACGGGCGAGGTGGACCGGCAACGGCGCGAGGACCCTGCCGTACGAGAGTTAAATCATACTAAAAGACATACTTTGCGGGCGATACACTCTAGTGAGCTTTCAACTTTTCGTCTTAATGTACATGATAAAGAAATTAGTTCTACGAAAAACGCAAGGCACACCTTGAGCAATATGTTTGGTTTTGGGACGCTAAATGAAACCATGAGGCGATGCGAAGCCGGAGCACTTGCACGATCGCGTTCCGTTGGCTTTCGTTGGGCATGCTACCGACCTCGCGTCGTGGAACGCGCGTCCTGTCTTCCCTCTAGCCTTGCCTTTAATTCGCACAGGGCGAGCGGGGAATGCGGTCGCTCTTGGCGCTCTTTCGCTCGGGAGCGGACTTCTTCCTTGCATTTCACCGATCACAAGTGATAATGAAGGGACCACGTAAACCAACAGTACAATAAAAGTTTGATGTTTAATATATACACGATGTTTCACACTCTTTATATTATGTACTGGGCGCATTTCACGGAAGAGTTTCACGGTTTACAGATGATTCCCTCCGTAGCTTCGCCCCACTCATCATCATTCACCCCGTGGATATGCTGTGATTTTTAACACTCCCGCATGCGCGCAATGTAGGTCGGCGTGAAAGGAGGCGCATATGTCCGAGCGGAGATGTGTGGGAATAACCAGGAGCCATCGGCGTCCTTCAGGGAGATAATTTCGTCGGTACAGCAAACCATCCCGGATAACGAAGTGCTGTATTTGACGGCGCATACCTCTAGGGATGGGTTGCGAGGGAGGCCGACGCAACAAGTTAAGAATTGAAGCAACCCAGGGATCCTTCCTTTGCTCCAGAAACATGTCGTTGACACCAAGTGCAGATACGTCGTGTGTAGGCGGAGGCGGCGACTCGTCACTAGATGGTAGGGGTGATCGGGACAGAGCATCTGCGTCGGAATGTCTTCGGCCAGATCGGTAAATGACGTGAATGTCGTACTCCTGGAGCCGGAGTGCCCAACGGGCGAGCCGGCCGGAAGGATCTTTTAAAGAGGAAAGCCAACATAATGCATGGTGGTCTGTAACCACGCTAAATGGGCGCCCGTAAAGATAGGGTCGGAATTTGCCTATTGCCCATATAATGGCCAGACACTCTTTTTCTGTAACGGAATAGTTGGCTTCCGCTTTTGTGAGCGCACGGCTGGCGTAGGAGACGACGTACTCATCAAATCCAGGCTTACGCTGGGCGAGCACAGCACCGAGACCGATACCGCTAGCGTCCGTGTGGATTTCCGTCGGAGCAAGTGGATCAAAATGTCGCAATATTGGAGGTGATGTAAGAAGGCGACGGAGTGTGGCAAATGCATCATCACACGCCGATGACCATCCCGAAAGATCGCGGTTGCAGCGAAGAAGTTCAGTCAAGGGCGATATGATGGAGGCAAAGTTGCGGATAAAACGACGAAAATAGGAACATAGGCCGAGGAAGCTGCGAAGTTCTTTCATCGTCTTTGGCTTAGGGAACTCGGCAACGGCACGAAGTTTCGTCGGATCCGGACGAACACCATCTCTAGAGACGACATGGCCCAAAATTAGGAGTTGTCGGGCGCCAAAGCAGCACTTCTTTAAATTGAGCTGTAGACCGGCGGAACTGAGGCAAGTGAGCACTGTTTCGAGGCGCTGAAGATGTGTTGAAAAGTCACGGGAAAATATGACAATGTCGTCTAAATAGCACAGGCAGGTTTGCCATTTCAGGCCACGGAGGATGTTGTCGATCATGCGCTCGAAGGTGGCAGGCGCATCGCATAGCCCGAATGGCATGACATTAAATTCGTATAAACCATCGGGGGTAACGAAAGCCGTTTTTGGGCGATAAGCCTCGGCCATCGGAACCTGCCAATAACCGGAGCGCAGGTCTAGCGACGAGAAGAACTCGGCGCCTTGTAAGCAGTCGAGCGCATCGTCTATGCGAGGTAACGGGTAAACATCTTTGCGTGTGATCTTGTTCAACCGGCGGTAGTCGACGCAAAATCTTATTGAGCCATCTTTTTTCTTTACTAGAACAACCGGCGAGGCCCATGGGCTGTTAGAGGGCTCAATAACGCCGCGCTTCAGCATGTCGTCAACTTGTTCTGCGATGACACGGCGTTCAGATGCCGACACACGATACGGACGCTGACGTAAAGGTGCGTGAATGCCAGTGTCGATTTGATGACATACAGTGGAAGCACGGCCCAAAGTTGGTTGCTGGTGGTCGAAGCTTGTGCGGAAGCGCTCGAGGAGGGCGATGATTTCGGCGCGCTGCTGGGCCGTAAGGTTGCTGTCGATGCATCGAGAAAGTGCTTCGGTGAACGATGGCTGAGAGGGTAACATGGAGCAATCAACGGCGTCGATATGAAGCGGATTCGAGTGATCAGGAACGACATGTGCACACAAGGAATCAATGTCATCTGCAAGGCCTAGCCACTCTCCGCGCAGTAATTTGGAAGGCGAGGGAAACGGATTAGAGACATAAATTGCACTTGATCCATCGTGAATAGTGAGAACGGCGAAAGGAATCAGGAAGCACTTGCGCCGGACAGCGGTTTCAGAAGGCGTAAAAGAACAGGTGAGCCAGTAGAGATGTCGCAGGAAAGCGGTACTAGCGCTGATGAGAAAGGGGGTATCGGTGTGTCGGCAGCCACAAAAACTTTTGCAGGTGAAGGTGGCGAGTCGACCGCAGCAGATGCACACAACGGCGAGAACTCGACTTCGGCACGGGCGCAATCGATGACAGCATGATGAGTGCAGAGAAAGTCCCAGCCCAGTATAATGTCGTGGGAACACGTCGGCAACACAACAAACTCGACGGCATAAATAACGTCTGCAATCGCAACGCGTGCCGTGCACGCAGCGAGAGGGCGAATTTGTTGCTCACTTGCAGTGCTCAAAACGAAGTCGTGAAGAGGAGTCGTTACTTTCTTGAGTCTGCAGCAAAGTTTCTCATTCATTACAGACACTGCGGCGCCAGTGTCAACCAGTGCCAAAACAGGGACACCTTCAACGGAGACAGCAACGACATTAGACGGCGAAAAACAAGGTCTTGTAGAGTTCGAAAGCTGCGCAGTTCTTGCCTCCGGAACTGCGGCTTCTAGTTTTCCTCAGGGACAGAAGGAGGGCGTCGTAGCATAGGGGAAAGGGAACGGCGCCGAGGTGAAGGCGACCGGCGTCTGTTGAAGTTCTGGCGAGTCGAAAATGTGTCCATGGCGGCAGGCGGGGCAGATGGAGCAGTCTGAGGTCTCGGCGGGAAATCGTAACTGTTTGGCCGCACGTCGTCACGTAGGAGAAACTCACGCCGTCGGCAAAACCGTGCTACGTGACCCGCAAAACCACAGGCGTAGCAGATGGGGCGGTTGTCTGGAGTGCGCCATGGGTTTTGAAGGCGTGATGGTGTTGGTCGGGAGAACGGACGGACAGAGTGATGCACAGGTTCAGGCGGTGCGGCAAAGGTGCGCGCGGGAACGTAGGAGTTCGCGACAGGCAAACGTCGGGGTGTGGTCAGTGCTTCAGCATAGGTCAGCGGAGCAGCCACTGGTGGATGCATGGGCTGCGGGCAGCACCTCGGATACTTGCTCCTGAACGACACGCTGTATCGATGGCGGCAAAGTAGATGGGGCAGCTTCAAAGGTGTAAGGTACAAGAGACAGCTGGCGCGCGACCTCCTCGCGTACAAACTGCTTGATCTCAAGGAGCAAGGCAGAATGATCTTCCGCAATGCCAGCCGACGTTAAAGCGGAGATCGTTGCACATGACGCACTGGCGCGACGAGTGGATTCACGCTGTTTCCAGAGTTCGTCATAGCTCTGACAGAATTGGATTACGTCAGAGACCGTTTGCGGGTTCTTGGCGACGAGCATCTGAAATGCGTCGTCACTCACACCTTTCAAAATGTGTTTGATCTTCTCGGCTTCCGTCATGGCCGAGTTGACACGCCGGCAAAGGTCGACCACATCTTCGATGTAGCTGGTGTAATTTTCACCATTTTGCTGAGCTCGAGCGCGCAAGCGCTGTTCGGCGCGTAGCTTGCGAAGCGCTGGACGGCCGAGCAGATCCGCGAACGCCGTTCTGAAGGCCGACCAGGTGGGAAGGTCCCGCTCGTGATTACGGTACCACAGACTGGCGACGTCGGTTAAATAAAACTGGACGACGGTAAGCTTGTGCGCATCGTCCCATTTGTTGTGCTTGCTCACCCGGTCGTACTCGTGAAGCCAATCTTCCACGTCCTTGTCATCGGTACCGCTGAAGGAAGGTGGGTCACGTTGCCGGATGGGGCCGGAACAGACAACAGGCGGAGTAGTTGAAGCCGAGGCGGCTACCTGCTGATCTTCGTCCGTGGACATGGTAGAAACCGGAGGCAACGTACGGTTTCGAAGTTCCAGGATTATGAGTACCCAGCACTTCCACCAGTTAAAATAAGGCGTTTAGGAGTAGCACTGGTTTATAAAACAGAGAAACAGTTACGACAAGTTACGTGCTAATGGCGGAACCAGCCTAAGCGCCGAGACAACCAAACGTCTTCTTCTTTTCCACCTGAGTGGTACCCTCTGCCTTTCCGAGTAGCACTCATCTTCTTCACTACATATTGAATGTATCGGAAATGCAGATACAGATACGCGTCTTGCGAGACGTATCGCGATACAGATACAACATACCCAAAGAGTATCTAAGGTAGTATCTAAGATACATGTATCTTCGATACTGCCCAACACTGATATATATATATATATATATATATATATATATATATATATATATATATATATATATATATTAGAGCGCCTTGCGTAACACTTCCCAGCGCTGACCGCTTCGTAAGTTTATATGGAGAGGGAGTGATCGAAATACCCGCGGAAACGCGCGTATACACATAGGAAACTTTATAGCGCGACCTTGGTCGTACTACGTCTCACGAGTCCACCGTTCTGAAGACATGCGTTATCTGTTCGTCTGCACTTAGTTACGCCCCAGCAGAAAAGCTCAGCAACGCGCAGCATAAAAAAAGCGCCCAAGGAAGAACCTAGAGCGTCGTGTTCAAGCCATCGAACTAAAACTGTGCGTAATTTGCCCGGAATACTGCTGCAGGCTTTGGTTACCTGGCCTACATTTACCCGCGCGTCATTCGTGGTGAAAGTGTCAGAATTGTCATCACCGCCTTTTTCATCGTCCGTGTTTTCCTCATGTTTTGGTGGAAGAACGGCAATATCGACGTCACCTTCCAAGTTTCCTGCAGTCTCAACTTCATCTAAAGCTTGTCCGCCGCGGTGGTGTAGCGGTTAAGGTGGTCGGCTGCGGACCCGAAGATCGTGGGTTCGATCCTAGTCGCGACGGTCACATTTCGATGGAAGCGAAGTCCTATAGAGGCCCTTGTACTGTGCGACTTAAGTGCAGGTTAAAGAACATGAGGTGGTCGAAATTTTCGTAGCGCTCTACTACCGGCGTGCCTCATAATCATACCGTGCTTTTGGCACGTAAACCCCATATATTATCATTTTTGTATCCAAAGCGTCGCGCAGTTGACACTGCCCCCCGCTTCTGCTGCTTTGGAAGGGAAATGTAGGAAGCCGCCAGGCGAGCGCGAGGCATTATGCTAGAGAGGATGGGAAGCTATGCGAGCACGGCTTTCGCCTTCGCCGCAAGGTCTGTCTGGCCATGCCATGCCTGGCGGCGTCAGCGACATCGCGAGAAAAGGTTGTGACTGATGCCAAGTATCGAGTTGGGTCGGTTTAGTTAGCGATCTTCTTCAGGGTGTGCTCGCCTTATGTCCTTGTAACACAATCATGCTGCTTTAAGTGAACGATCGCGTGGTTACCTTTCATAGATCCGGCGCTGGCGTTCTGCACAATTGAGAGGACATTTCCACGTCACCGGTGGGCGTACACGGTGTTACATGCGCACCTATATGTTTGTGCTGCTCTAACACGATCACTACGGCTGTACACATTAAACTGTCATATCCAAATCAGTGGAAGATTATACAGTAGAGCAAAAACCTTTTTTTTCCTCGCCTCATCCGAGGCGCACCAAAAGGCCGGCGGCTCGCCCGATGCCTCGGTGGCCTGTACCGTGGTGCGGAGGAGGCGCCGCGGCCACGCCCAGCTCTGAAATTATGCTCTCTCCGTGCGATTGGGACGGCCGGAAAGAAACCTGCCGGCGCGCAACCTCGGAAGCCATGGCGTGTAACAAGGGTGTACAGGTAATGACCGGTGCTTGGCGCTCTGTGACATACCCACGAGAAACCCAAACTGGTTGAAAGTCAGCATGGACTCAAACATTGGTAACATAAAATGCGCGACACCGCGCTTTTGTCGTCACACTCAACAAATCCACGCTAACTTGGAAGAACGTACTTCCAAGGTCATTTTACTCTCGCTGCACCGTTGGACGTACCGAGTAGCACGAATGCCAAG
The DNA here is from genome assembly GCF_013339695.2 of Rhipicephalus sanguineus. NCBI lineage: Eukaryota > Metazoa > Arthropoda > Arachnida > Ixodida > Ixodidae > Rhipicephalus > Rhipicephalus sanguineus. The sequence continues at coordinate 126,866,384 of NC_051179.1, read as the reverse complement.
CTCTGCTGAATTAAGGACTGTCAGGACTCATTAAGGACTGTCAGGATTCGCCTTCGGGGCAGGAGCACTCAAGAAAGCATTGAGGAAGACGAACGGCGAGGTTTGTAGATAAAAAGTAAAAAATGGTTCACTTCACTACATGTTGGTAGGGGATTCTTCTTCCAGCGGGCCGACACCAGGTTAAAGGTATTTCGGTGTCCCTATAGGGATAGCCGGTCTGGAGGCGCTCGCTTGCTAGGGCAAATATTGTCCACCACATTCGTTCCATGAGGTAACTCTCAACATGGCGCCTCAAGGAGAGAGAACGTATCGGACCACCTGCGTTCCTTTCCTGAGAAAAACAACCACCATTTCACTGCACCAAAAGTTCCTTTGACTGAAGCTAAGGCGCGGTACTGCCACAAGCACCCGGGCGGATGACTCGATGGAGGCGATGGTTATCTTCTCGGTAGTGGCGGCGACAATGAGACATCGCCATCCCAGACGCATGATGCCCGATACCCTGCACCTGGAAGCGTAGTCAAAGAAACGGCTCAGCTTGTCACTAGTGCGAGCCCCCTGTCTCTAGTGCGAGCCCCAGGATGGAATAATTAAAACAAAGCGCACGATATTTGGATAGTGCTGTGCAGTGTCGCGAAACTGTATGCGATCCGGAGTTCTGGAGTACGGCATCTGCGTGCGGATATATGTGCTGGCGCCGTTCGGTGAGTCTCTGTTTAAGCCGCTGGTGCGGTGAAATGCGACACGATCATTCCATCTGTGCGCGCAGCCTTACTTAAGTGATCCATGTAGGACCAATGTTCATTCTCTCTGAGGAGTCGTCCAGAAGGCGCCTGACGACTGACTTGGCTTTCAGGCCAAATCAGTCGTTCCCGTTCACGAAAACATCCACGAGATTGATAAATGCCCTTGCTATTAACAGTTTTACTTTTTTGAAACCTTGAAAGGATTTTATTCTTTCATTTCTCTTACATGGGCGCGGAGTATCCTGACATGACCGACGGAGCAGTGCTGCGGGAAAACAGTACTTTAAGGGCGGGTAAAACACTTGCTTGCGTTACAGTCGCTTTAGTAATCCTCTGCACGAAAATACAGCTAGCACGCAAGTAATTTTTTGTTGTTCATCCCACTGTCGCAGAAGTGCGGCAGTAAGACATTTGGATCGTAGGAGTTCCCTGCGTGGCGCCCATTGGAAAATCGTCGATTTCGTTGCTGCAGCTGCTATGGGTCAAGTGGCATACACTGTGCGGGCATCCGAAGACATTACATGGACGTGGCATTTTCTATAAACTGCAGTTAGATCGAGTCTCGAGAGCCAGCAAAGCCCGCATAGCGATGTGCGATAATGAAATTACCCTCGAGATGCGACTACGCAAGCTTGAAACTATCACCGACACGCGACATGTGTCAGTGCAGCGCAGCCCTGATAACGGAACTTCTGGACCAGCGTCGCCGTTCTCCATGGTAACGCCAAGAAGTTTTTTTCGCGAATCAAACAGTAACGCACAAGCAGTATTTTATTACGTGTTTTATTTTGATAGCTATTTTGATTAATAGCGATTACTTGTACTCAGGACTCTTGGCGTCATCGGGCTCATTCCAAGATGTCCCACTGGTGGCGCGTATTGTGTGCTACACTTAGGCGCCTTAAAGGGACCGACAACTGCCCAGAACATGAAATGAGATGACTGCACTGATGGAAAGATTGTCCGTCGCATTGACTCAAACCAACCCAGTTTATCTCGTGAGAGGCGGATTGATATTTTTATTTCTTCATTGAAAGTCGCGAAAAATGACCTTTGGCGCCTCTGGCGGCAAAATCATACACGGTCCGATGAAGGCGGTCACGTGACCTTGATTGGTGTATGCGTTCGATTACTTTTCTGTTAGTACTGAAATATTGTTCATTTCTTTATATTAAAAGATATTACTCCATAAAAATGTACATATAGGCCTGCGTTAGTTGTGTGCAACAAAGTGGCGCTGCCTTCGCTTGGCGTAATGATGCCATGCCGCGAAAAGCCATCCATGACACAGGCGCAGGCAACCTTGGTCGCAGGCGCGCACAACGCTGTACAAATACCGAGAAGTTGTATAAAGCCACATCATCTCATTGTAACAGCTTGCTATTTTCAAAAATGGCTGGAAAGCTCAAAATAAAGGTGGTTAAGCATAGCTACAGTAACTCCTGCGAAAGCAGAACGACGACAGCTTTCACAAGGGCTAGCGGCATTGCTATCAATTCTCAGCGTTGCTGGAGCAAGCCTTCATGCGTGTTTGGAGCCTTTCAGATCGAAAAATACTGCCTATAAAATAACTACGTGCGTTTAGGATAAACCACTGCAGCTACAAACGCTACGAAGGGTAAGCTTCCTGTCGCGCCGTAAAAGGCTGGGTCGAGAAAAATCAGTTGTCGGTCCCTTTAATGCCATCGTTGCCACGAAGGAACCAAGGAACGCTGCCATCGGGGCCCCCTAGCTACACTTACTTAATTTCTCTACTAGTAGAGCATTGCTGTTGATAAAACTGACGTTTCAGACTTAACCAATAAATGACCTTTCACTCTGAGATAAAATGTTAGTTGGCTTTAGTGCGCCTTTAAACAAAATTTTCACGGTCAATTCTAAAGAACAAACTGTCCTCCTCCTCTTTGAGGTTAGCCGAGAGGCCCAACACCTTTATGGCTTCTTGCTTTCATGACGACGGGACATGTGGTTCGTCAGCTGGTATTTTTGTGAAAAAGATATATTGCAGAGGACGCATGAGTAGGGACGTTCTCCTGTATGAGTGCGGATGTGCATCACGAGGCTGGTTTTCGCGAAAATGATGCACTGCAGTGGGCACAGTTGAAGGGACGCTCTCCTGTGATACCCTTGTCACACGGGTAGTCTAACCACAGTTAAGTACGACGGCCGTTAAGTCTAACGGCTGTTGTACCTTGTCACACAGCAACCCTAACCGCAGTTAATCCGCTAACGACCGTTTTCGTAAACGGAGGAAGACAACCCGGGTTAGCGCCGTAAACTGACAACATGGCTGCCTCCATGTCGGACGCGAGCAGCTCGGCTCCCAGCGAAATATCAAGCCAAAAGCGTGTCAACTGGACCGTTGCGACGATGGAGGTGTTGATACGCATTTGGCAAGGTAAATTACCGGCTTTGAGGTACCAGTTTGTCCGTGCTGCAAAAATACAGTGTGCATTTCACGAGATTGATACACAGCAACGTTCGTTCATTGAACAGGGCTTCACGCCATTTGATAGACGCGCATCAAGACACGCTGCTGACGCGTCCATAATCGAGCGTGAAGCCCTGTAGAAGGCGATGTAATGGCGGTGTTGCACGAACGCAGCCATGTATGAACTAAAGAACGCTTGGAAGCGCAGCAAACGTGTGACAGCGCCTCTGTCTGGTTTACGGTAACTGTGGTTACGTCCGTTAAAGGAGTACTGACATGAATTTTAAAATTTTTCGGGTTGTTGCTCTGAATGAAAGCACGGGTGTCGAGAACCCTATAAAGAGTGTCGTGGTGCCTGGGGATGCATTGCATATATTTTTAATACCGCTTCTTTCAACCAGCAGTTCGGTTTTGGTTTCGAGAGGGCGGCTTCATAGTGACGTGTCAAGTCTGCCCGTGAAGTCACGGGCAGACTGCAACACACGAATAATGCACCTGCTGTCCTTTGCTGTCAGTCGAACGTGATTCATGATGAGTGAACTGTCGTCCAGTGCCTCCAAAAGCAATTTCTGTGATTTTGGCTGCATGCAGAACCCAGATTTCGCAAACCAAGTGAGCTGACTCGAACGTCATAGGGCTCTCCATGCGGTGAAGCTACCTTGCAGATGCTGGGAGATGAAAACTTTAAAATCAACCTTAAATATTTATACGTGTTTCCCGGATGCGGTGTGGGGAGAGCGTTAACACTACATGCCAAGGAAAACAAAAACGTCCGTTTTGCTGCACTTCAAAATCGTGTCAGTACTCCTTTGACTGCAGTTGGGGATAACAGCGGTGAAGCTTACCCGTGTGACAAGGGTATGAGACTGCGGATGTGCACCACGAGGCCGGTTTTTCGAGAACAGGACGCATTGCAGTGGACACAGTTGAAGCAACGCTCCCGTGTGTGAGTGCTCATGTGCTGAAAGGCTAGCCTTTCATCACAAACGAGGCATTTCAATGGACACAGGAAAAGGGACGCTCTCCAGAGTGCGTGCGCATGTGTCTCACGAGGTTCTTTTTCTGCACAAAAGTTGCGTTGCAGTGTACACAGCAGAAGGGACGTTCTCCTGTGTGAATGCGCATGTGCGCCACGAGGTGCCATTTCTGCAAGTAGGATGCATTGCACTGGACACAGGAAAAGGGGACGCTCTCCTGTGTGCGTGCGCATGTGTCTCACGAGGTAGTATTTCTGCACAAAGGAGGCACTGCAGTGTGTACAGGAAAAGGGACGCTCTGCTGTGTGAGAGCGCATGTGTAAATTTAAATAGTCTTTCCGCGCAAAGGCTGCATTGCAGTGGACACAGGAAAGGGACGCTCTCCTGTGTGCGTGCGAATGTTGTCTCACGAGGTGGTATTGATGCAAATAGGATGCATTGCAGTGGACACAGGAAAAGGGACGCTCTCCTGTGTGCGTGCGTATGTGCCTCACGAGGTGTATTTCTGCAAAAACGAGGCTGCAGTGGGTACAGGAAAAGGGACGCAATGCTGTGTGCGTGCGCATGTGGATATTGAGAGAATCTTTCCGCGAAAAGGATGCGTTGCAGAGACACAGGAAAAGAAAAGGGACGCTCTCCTGTGTGAGTGCGCATGTGAGCCACCAGCTTGGATTCCTGAGTGTATGTAGCGGGAACATGCGGCACTGGAAGGGGGGCGCGCCCATGTGTTTCCCAAGGGGTCTCGTCAACTGTGCCTTATTTCGTGTCACATAGGTGCACTGCTGGC